>NW_028230111.1:0-25910 GCF_053477565.2 Lygodium microphyllum | reverse complement strand
AGCTCGACATTGGGCAGCTAGGAGGAGGATGGCATTGAAGACATCGCATAAACCAGGCTCAATTTTTGCAGCGTAACATTTAGCATGGTGCTACATGTTATGGATGGCACAATGTTGGTGGGCTCCATAGGGATTTTAAATCCCCCCAAGTGGGCTATCAAACCCTAAAAGGTTTGAACTAATTCCCTCTCTAGTACTGATCACACAGAGAAAAATCCTAACTATCACCTGTCTAATAGCCATAGCCAAGAAGCTCAAGCTTTCTTCATTTTCACTTTAATCATCCTAGAAGTCACTAACAATGATTCTAATAACCAATCAACCATCTTTGGAGCTCATTGCAGGTATGGAGGCTCAAAACTTAGAGCTTCTTGTCCCAAAGGTGACTCTTAAACCGACATTCAATCGGACTCCAATACAAGCATTTCATCAAGCTTGGATACTAGTATTTTTAAACACTACTGAGAAATCTATTGATCATCGCTTGTTGGTTAATCTGTGATATAAAGGTTTTTAGGTATTAAGCATATTCATTAAATTCTTAACTATTCTCATCTTTCTTGAGTAGAGTTGTAAGTGTTGAGATGACAAGCTCAACACATGCGGACATTGATTATGGACCGCCTGGTTAGATGGGTCTGCACGTCTACACTTAGGACGTCGGTGGTCATTATGACTCTTACATGGCCACTGACTCATTACTTATTATATTTAAGTTGTTACACCTATTTACAGCTGGCATAATTATAGCGCCAGTCGACTAGTGTAGTCGGTTATCCATTGTTTGACTTAGTAGGCCACTTTCCTTTATGTTGTATCTTATCTATACTTTGTGTACATTGTAAAGTGTGTGGAAGAAGAAGAAGAAATCAGCAAGAAAACGTTTTGGCCTCCATCTCTCTTCTTGTCTCTTTAGTGAGCTTCTCCGTGTGCATTTTGTGTGTGTTCGGCATAGCATCTTGAGCAAGTGCCCCCACCACAAGATTCATGACATGGTATTAGAGCCACACCACTGAGAGAGGCTGATTTCGAAGGTTGAAGTGAAGGAGAAGAAGCAAGGTTCGAGCAAGAAAGTCATGGGTAAGAAGCTCTTTTATTCTTCCACTCTCTCTCTTGGATAGTGCCTGTGGAGGCACCGGAAGCTGGGTCGAGCAAAAATCTCAGATTGCAGTGAGATTTGGTGTGCGCAAAGAGCACTGTGTATTATGCAAATGAGCCCTTTAGGGTATTCCCACAGTTATTTTGGGCATCTGAGGCCGTTTCAGGCCCCGTTTTAGAGCCGCAAGGTTGCGGACAGCAGTTTCAGGGTACATTGTGACTTCGACTTTATTGATCGAAAGCGGGTGCACAGGTTACAGATTTCAGACCTGTAAGTTCAAAGTTATTTACCAACAAGTAAACATAAGGTTTATCTGCAAACTGGTTGCAGATTGCATGTATTGTTGAGCAGACAGTGAAAAAGGTTGTCTGGTGTATTGCTGTGCACTACAGGTTGAGGGTTGTAGAAGATTTTCTTGCTGTTGGTATTAATTTTGTGATAATGGCAGAGAACAGTGGAAGCCCCATCATTGAGAAGCTCGACAAGAATAACTACCCTTCATGGAAGTTCCGTGTCACGAACTTCCTTATTGGAAAATGCCTCTACGAGTTTGTTTCAAGTGAAGAAAAGGAACCGGAGGTGAGTGATCCTCCAACTGCAGAAGAGACAAAGGCACGGAAGGAATGGAATGCAAAAGATAAAAAGGTCATGTATTGGTTGTCTGCAGTAATTGACAATAATATGCTGGGACACATTAGAAATGCAGAGAATTCATATGCAGCTTGAACCATACTTGAAAGTATGTTTTCTATAAATACAAAGGCACGAAAGATTCAACTCAAGCAAGAGTTGAATACATTGAATATCAATGAGTATACACTTAAGATAAGGAGCATTGCAGATGCCTTGGTAGCGATTGATGCAACGCCCGATGATGATGATTTGGTGTCGTCTACCTTGGGTGGACTTAACAATGAAAAGTCTTGGAAGTCTTTTGTAACTTCCGTATATGTCAGAAAGCCATTTTCAGATTTCAATGAGTTGGTCTCCCTTACTGAAGAGATCAACATGCAGAGTGAGACATTTGAAAAAAGTGGTGAACAGGTCCAAGCTTTCTACTCCAGTTCAGGAAGGGGACATGGCAAGTTCTCTTCAAGAGGCCGTGGTACAGGACGTGGTAGTGACAACTAGCAAAACAGATTGAATCAGCAATTTGGCGATATGTAGGTTTCAGGAGGTCATGGTAACTTTAGAGGCAGGGGGAGCTTTAGAGGAAGAGGTGGATGGCAAAACAGAGGTTCTAACAACTCTGGTATTGTATGTCACTACTGTGGCAAAATAGGTCATATTGCAGCCCAATGTTATGCTAAGAAAGATGATATTCGCAGTGGTAAGTTACAGCAAGGAAACTATGCATCGTCTTCACGACAGAATGAAGAAAAAAATAAACGTCTGTTTGTTATGCAGCATATGTTGAATGCTGTTACAAGAAAGGGAACACATGATGATGTTTGGTATATTGATTCAGGTGCATCCAATCATATGACCAGCCATGCAGAATGGTTTGGAGAGATGCAAAATTTGCAAAATGCAGGTTATGTGCAGACGGGTGATGATTCATGCCACCCAATTTCACACATTGGAAAAGTTTCCTTGTCAATGCATGATGGTAAGACAAATAGTCTTTAAGATGTATTACATGTGCCATCTATTACAAAGAACTTGGTGTCAACCAGTCAGATGGTAGAGCAAGGGCTGCAAGTCAGATTTAATGCAAAGGGCTGCTTTGTAGAAGACTTCAATGACAAGTGCATGTTAGTTGCAAAGGGAAGTAGAGTTGGACGTATGTTTACTCTGGATGCTGGAATTCCTACTATGAATGCTTCTATGTATGCTAAAGGAAAAGGTATTGTTGCAGATATTGAAATTTGGCACAAATGCATTGGACATGCAAATGTACAAAGGCTGAAATTAATGCAGTCCAAAGGGTTGGTTACAGGTTTGCCTACATTTAGAGTTGCAGAATTTCATAAGGTATAAGAAGCATGTCAGTTTGGTAAGCATGCAAGACAACCCTTTTCACATGACAGAGATGTAAGCAGAAATATTCTTGATGTTGTGCGTACAGACATTTGGGGGCCTACACAAAATGTATCTCTTGGAGGCAGTTCATACTTTCTCACATTCATTGATGATTATTCTAGAAAGCTGTGGGTATATTTCATGAAGGAAAAGAGTGAAGCGTTTGAGCACTTTAGAACTTTTCAAGGCTGCAGTTGAAAGAGAAACAGGCTTGAAAGTAAAGTTCTTGAGGTCAGATGGAGGGGGAGAGTACCTCTCGAATGAGTTCAGTGATTTTCTAATGTCTCATGGGATAAAGAGACAGTTCACATGCAGGTATACCCCATAGCAAAATGGGGTTGCAGAAAGGAAAAACAAGCATATTGCAGAAGTTGCACGCGCCTTGATGGCTGAGAAGAATATGCCTAAGCATTTTTTGTCTGAGGCTGTTCATACTGCGTTTATATTATGAACAGAACTCCGACAGCTACAGTTCATGGTATGATCCCCGAAGAATGTTTTACAAGTAAAAAGCCTGATATCTCACACTTGAAAGTTTTTGGCTGCATTGCGTATGTTCATGTGCTAGATGAGTTGCGGAAGAAACTGGATCCAAAGGCTGAGAAGTGTGTCTTTATTGGGTACTCTTTAGAGCAGAAAGGGTATCACTGTTATAACCCTGTCACATGTAAGTTCAGAGTGAGCAGGGATGTCATCTTTGATGAAATGAGCAGTTGGTATGCATTTAGTGGTGATTCATTAGATGATGATGATGATCATGACACTCATGTGCAGGCTGAAAAGCAAGAATCACGGACTCTTAGTGGACCAAAGACATCATCCGGTAGTCCTTGGTCTGGGAGACTAAGGAGTAGCTCTACATCTTTAGGTGCATCTAGTAGCACTACAGGTAAAGACAAAGGAAAGAGTAAAGTGTCAGAAGGCATTGATGCAGTTCTTGATGGAGACTCCAGTGGCTCAGAGAGCTTGGATGATGAGCTTGGCATTCCTTTAGTGAGGACACAAGGTGTACAGAGAGCTCATAATAATGTAAAGGATCCATTGAGTGATCCGGTGGTATGCAGATCTAGCAGGGTCAGATACCCTGTTAAAAGATTTGGTTTTGAAGGTTATGCAGCTCACCATTATGCTTATATGGTGAAACTAGTTGAGGATGTTGAGGCCACATGTTTTGAGGAGGCTATTGGTCATGCTCATTGGGATGCAGCAATGGATAAGGAGATGGTTGCATTAGAGGCCAATAAGACTTGGGATCTAGTATCATTGCCAAAGGGCAAGAAAGCTATTGGATGTAAGTGGGTTTATAAGATTAAGCACAATGCAGATGGTTCTATTAGTAGGTACAAAGCTAGGCTGGTTGCAAAAGGCTATGCCCAGACATATGGCATAGATTATGATGAAACCTTCAGTCCAGTTGCTAGGATGGCAACTGTCAGATGTGTGATTGCTTTGGCAGCAGCCAAAGGTTGGAGGTTGCAGCAAATGGATGTGAAGAATGCCTTCTTGCATGGTGATTTGCAGGAAGAAGTGTATATGGATCAGCCAGCAGGTTATGAAGATTTAGAGCATCCCACGTATGTGTGCAGGTTGAAGAAGGCGCTCTATGGGCTCAAGCAAGCACCTAGAGCATGGTTTGACCAGATCAGAGAGTATCTTGTCAATATTGGCTTTTATGTTTCTGATGCTGATCACTCACTTCATGTGAGAAAGGGAGATGCAGGTTTGGTCATCATAGTCATCTATGTGGATGACTTGATTATTACAGGTGATAGTGATAGTGGGATTGTTGAAGTCAAGGACTTTTTGAAGAAGAAGTTTGAGATGAAGGATTTAGGTGAGCTAAGGTACTTCCTTGGCATTGAGGTGATCAGATGTGATGATGGTATATGGCTGTCCCAAAGATAGTATGGCTTGGATATGTTGTCCAAGTATGGTATGACAGCATGCAAACCACTTTCAGTCCCATTGGAGCAGAATGTACAGTTGAGTGCTGATGTTGGGGATGAGATAGAAGACCCTAATATGTTCAGGAGGATAGTGGGGAGTTTGATCTACATGACCATTACAAGGCCATACTTGAGCTACGCTATTGGTTTTGTGAGTCAGTTTATGCAAGTACCTAGAAAGCCACATTTGGATGCAGTCAGACGCATATTGAGATATGTGAAGTCCACATTACATTATGGACTTTTCTATGAGGCAGGTACAGATGTACAGTGTTTGTAAACACAGATGCAAATTGGGTTGGTAGTATACATGATAGAAGATCTACCAGCGGATACATGTTCTCTCTTGGTAGTGCAGCAGTTGCTTGGAGCAGCAAAAAGCAATCTACAGTTGCTTTATCGAGTACAGAGGCTGAGTATAGAGGTGCTGCTGTTGCAGCATGTGAGGTAGTATGGCTACAAAAGTTAATGGCTGATTTGGATGTGCAGGTGGAAGGTCCAGTTGTCATTTATTGTGACAACATGAGCAGTATACAGTTGGCTAGAAACCCTGTGTTCCATGCCAGGACAAAAAATATTGAGCTACACTACCACTTTGTGAGAGAGAAGGTACTAGCAGGTGAGATTGACTTGGTGTATGTCAGCACACAGGATCAAATAGGTGACATCTTCACGAAGGCATTGGGTACAGAGAAGCTTCAAAATTTTTGAAGCTTACTTGGAGTTGCAGAGATGCAGTTGAGCTTGAGGGGGAGTGTTGAGATGACAAGCTCAACACATGTGGACATTGATGATGGACCACCTGGTTAGATGGGTCCACACATCTACACTTAGCATGTTGATGGTCATTATGACTCTTACATGGCCACTGACTCATTACTTATTATATTCAGGTTGTTACACCTATTTACAGCTGGCATAGTTATAGCGCCAGTCGACTAGTATAGTCGGTTATGCATTGTTTGACTTAGTAGGCCACTTTCCTTTATGTTGTATCTTATCTATACTTTGTGTACATTGTAAAGTGTGTGGAAGAAGAAGAAGAAATCAGCAAGAAAACGTTTTGGCCTCCATCTCTCTTCTTGTCTCTTGAGTGAGCTTCTCCGTGTGCATTTTGTGTGTGTTCGACGCAGCATCTTGAGCAAGTCCCCCCACCACGCGATTCATGATAGTAAGACTATGTGTCGGATTTAAACACATAGACCATTTCTATCTCTTTATTTAATCTTTTTTTAAAAAAATATATCAGTTACTTTCAACTTGATACTTACTTTGTTTGAAACATCATTTCATTTGCTTTCGCTCTTATTGCCTACCTTGTAAAAGATTAGACACAGCCATTGCCTTGTGCAATCAGTAAAACCTTTCTATCATGGCCTATGTTGATATAAAGCCTCAAATCTGCAAGTTTGATGGGAGAGACTTTCACCCATTGTAGGTATTAGTGAAATGTAAAATTATGGAAAGGGGTTATTAGGCCTTCATCAAAGGGACCAAAGCCATTAATCCATCTAGCCCTATAGATATCGAAGATGATGAAAGAGCCAAAGCCATAATAATGTTGCACGTGGATGAATCCTTAATCCACCACATTAATAAACTTCCAACTACAAAGGAGAAGTGGAACGAGCATGAGAAATTTATGGTACAAGAGGAAAGAACTCCAAAATTGTAATATAATGAAATTACAAAAAAAATTCGCCTTTCATGGCGGCGCGCGATCTGATCCGTGACGCCACAGGCCGTTAAGTGATCGAGGGGGGGGGGGGCCAGCAAGCTCCTCGCTGGAGCTTGCTCAAGGCCCTCTCCATGCACGCTGACAGATAAGGGGGAGAGGATTCCCTCCCCTCATCTATTTAAACAGGGAGGCTGCTGCTATCGAGAGGAGGGTAGGCTAAGGGTATAGTGCGGAGGCGTCGCCGCACTGAACAAAAGGGGAGGGTGGTCGTAGAACTACAGTGGTCCGAGAAGAGAGGGGTGCCATCACCCTGTTGCTCCAAGCTTAGGGGGAGAGGGTGGTCGTGGAGAGGGAGGAGCCAACCTAGCTGCCGCTGGATAACAGACACGCCAGCGGACATCCTGATTCACTGCCAAAACCGGTCGCGGCCACCTCCTGCCGTCACATCACGGCTGGGGAGTTATTTTTTCCCCCACGTGTCCTTCCCCTGAAGCTTGGAAGCTTCCAAAAGGGGGGCCTTCTTAGCCCCCTTTCCCCTGGTGTTAAACCCCCCCCTTCCCCCCTCGGTTTTAATCCTCCTAAGGCCCTTTCATCCCCCTTCTCGTGCCTTTCCAAAAACCCTTCCATACCCCCCATGATTTAACCTTTAGGCCCTTTGTCATGGGCTTTGAAACCTTTTCCCCCCGTGTGTCTAAATCCCCCTTTTCGATGGGTATTAGAACCCCTATGTTTTACCCATGAAGCCTTTCCCGTAGGCCTTAAAAAACCTTATTATTTTTCTCCCTGGTGGTAACCCCTATAAGCCCCCTTCCTCTTAAGCCTTAGAACCCATCCCCCTTCATGTTCTATAATCCCTAAGACCCCCTTTTTGTGTGGATATTGAAATCACTTTTTTTTTTTTTCCTTCCCCCCCATGATTAAACCTTCTCTAACCCTTCCCTTGTGGCGTATTGAGAACCCTTTTCTCCAAGTTGGGTTAGCGTCCTTTGACCTTACTTATAACCTTTATGGTTACTATATTCCCTTAGAGTTCTCTCCCGCACCTTGTGTCTTTTCCATCCCTTTTCATTCCTCGTTTGAACAAGTCATTAAAAGGCCATTAAGCCTTCCCCATGGATTCAATGGGTCTTAGTCATAAAAGATTCTGAAACACCCTTTCGAATTCCCCGACTTCAAGGAGGGAGCCTTCCAAAAACTACTTTCGACGGACGGTGCAAGGAAGCGACGGTGGAATTCTGAAAAAAAAAGAGTGTAAAGCTGCTTCCACGTTCGAAGGACTACAACTGTGATGCCTCCTAAGAAAGTCCAAGGAGTAGCTGCAGGAGGTGCATCTCCTGGTATCCATGTGGATATCTCACCCCAAAACCAGGTTTTTCTTCTTGGCTTTAATTCGGTTTTAAGTCGATCATGCAAAGAGAAATTGTTAGGGATAGGATATATTTGTCCGAGTTATTTGTAATGAAGGAGTTTAGCTTATTTGAATGAATGATAATGTATAGAACTTAGTTTCCTTCGAATTGCATCAAGCATTATTAATTACGAGCAAGATTATCCATTTACTATAGTAGTATATTTTAGTTAAATCCTAAAGGTATAGAAATTATATCTTGCACCATTAGTCTTATTTCTTTTCGCAACGAATCATTGTAAATGATTAAATTCATGATAGGTTTCTTTCGTTGCTCAAATTACTAGGAAGTTATCATTGCTAATTGCACATCTTAGCAAGGGAAATGTTTGTTATTTGGCATGAGTTCATCTGCAAGGAAAAAGGAAGTTTAAATTGAACTGTATTGACTAAAAAGTAAATTGTCACAAGGATAGCAAAATCGTGACAAGACGATTAATATTACCTTCCAAAAGATAACCAAACCAATCTAAACATAGAAATATTCATACCCTAAGCACTTGACTACTTTCCTTATTGTAGGGTCAAAAAAAATTCATAAAAATAAAGAACTAGGGTTGTCCCCTAGATTCTTAAAAAGAAACCCTAGGGCCGACATACGTCAGCTTAAAGGATCTAAAACGGATTATTCCATCGCAGGACTTGCACAGCAAGTACGAAATCATTTAGTCTTGTGATTGATTCACAATGAGAAAGGGTAAAAACCCTCAACAAGGATGGCAGATCCCTACGCAAGTTATCTTGCAAAAGGACATATTTTTGGATATCCTTCTAAATAAGGAAAGTTGTAAACCGGAAACTAGCATATCTAAGAAACTTTAGGATTGACCAAGTTGGGTTAATAAGGTACGCCCTACACCAGGAATGTAAAGGATCTTGCCAATTTACAAGACACCTTGGGAACGAGTGCTGATACACTCAAAAAGGAAAGAACACTTCCTTAGCAGTTTGCCAAACAAAACGGTTGATTAATGGAAATGTTTGTGCTTGCTCGAGATTTTAGGGCTCTGTTTGAATTATGAATTACAAATTAAACGAGTACCTATACTTCAGGTTAAAGGCTGAAGGAAGAGGCAGTTTCAGTTACCCCCGACTACCTGCCTAACCCTAACCAAGGGGGTTGTTCACCGCGCTGGGAACGTGGACCGAACCCGCCGCGAGAGGTCTCTCCGTTGAGCTCTAATTGGAGTAGGAGGACGCTTGGGTACCGGGGGGGCTCTGGCCGTAAATCCCTCGCCTTCCGAGTCTTGCATAAGAGGCTAACGTGACTCGGGATTGGATCTCGAGGCCCGTATACTAGTTTACGGACGGAAGCTTGGAATAGTGATCCTTGGGGATTACTGGATAGCCTTCGAGCGGATTATGGACAAGCCTACGGGCGGAACTCCTTGTATTTCAAAGATAAAATGATGAAATGTTTAAAAAAAAAAAAAGAACTTGCTTGATATTGTTTTTCTATGTCACGTGATAAGATTACGTGAAGGAACCAGCGCTTAACAGGATTAATTAAAGAAGCTGATTGTTATATGTCAAAGTAATGTATTAGATAATTACATAACTAAAACAAACCGAGGAAAGTGTGGAGGATGGGCCATGGGTCCGTCCTACGGTTGGGTGGTCCTGGTTAGCCGGGAACTTTTCTCAAAAATCTCGAAGAACAGCGGGATGATCATCATCATCAAAACGAATAACGAGAGCGATGACCTAGAGTTACGTCTTACCCGATTTACGTTGTTTTAGGGGAACGGAATGGGACTATGCCTTATGGCAGAGAGATTGAGGCTTGCATCCCTCTCGTTTCCCATTCTCCTTGAACCAAGTGCAGTGTGAATCCGCTTCGGACCTGGCGTTTCTGCGTAAAGTAGTTCGTTCGGGTCTGACGCTAGTTGGTGTTAGCTAATGACCAATCAGGAAAACCCTAATTCCGGTCGATCCTAAGTGGGAACGGCCAGGATACTTCCGCTACGTGGCAGACGCGGGAAGACCTAGATCGCAAAACCCGTAACATTCCATGGGAGTGCCGGGCGGAGTTTTCTAGACATCCTTTCCGATGGACTGCTAAGACGTGTCCTGGATGATACTAGTGGACACGTTACAAAAATCTTTCTCAAAATACAGTTCTTCAGCTTGGAATACAAATAAGAAGAAGACTTGGGAAAGTTCATTTCCCACATGAAGGGACTGATGGCCCAATTAGCTTCAGTCCACGCTCTAGTTGTTGCTGAAGAAGATTCCATTGCCATATTTTAAAAGCTGTAAGAAAAGTCTTTTAAGCTCTTGTTACTACCCTAACAAATGTACCAAATTCTACACTTGAAGGTGTCATTTAGACTTGTCTAGATGAGTAGAAAAGAAATCAAAAGGAAGGCAACACTAGCTCAACATCTACCTCAACAACCCATGATCAACTCTTAGTCCATACTATTTATACTAAATGTTTCTTTTGCAATAAAAAGGGACATATTGTAAGAAACTATTGGAGAAAATATCCCAACATGATCAAGTGCAACAAATATGAGAAAATAGGATATATCACTAGTAAATGTCCTAACTCCTCTAAAGCACCAAAAGAATTGAAGGCCAACTATGTCTCCAAAGCACTTAATGGCCGCTTTTTTGGATCTTTTGTATCATCTTTCCATAAACATCATTGTAACCTACTTTATAAAGGCATCCCACTTATTCATTGAGGGGGGAAACCATTCACATGATATGTAGTCCAATGCCACCTTGGCATTTGGGGGGGTGTTAGAAGTATAGCATGGGAACCTTGTGTAAGCAAGGAAACAAGAGGAAAGCTGAGAACCTATGAATGGACTAGAGGATAGGGAAAGCCCTAACCTTAGCTTCTAGTGGCTATATAAATAGCCCAAAGGTCACTCTCAAGTAGATAAGAAAGTGTACTTTAGTTGTACTTGAGCAACTTACTAAGCAATATCTTTTTCTTATACTTGAGCTCTCTTCTCCCTCTTGTGCACACATCTCCATGTTGCCACTCTAATATTTTGACATATGTGTGGTGCATCTATAGCAAACTCATTGAGTAGTAGGTGGGGATGAGAGAGAGAGAGAGAGGAAGTGATAGATACTAAGCTAAGAGTGAGGGAAAGTGAGAGAGGGTATATAAGTAAGTGAGATAGAGAGAATAGATGATTTTAGTGGCTATATGCCACCAAATGGCTATACTTTTATTTTTTTGGATTTTTTTTCGAAACTCGAGTAAGTTGAGTTATAACTCCAAAATTTTTTATTTGCCAACATTTCTAAGGTATATCGAGATTTTGAAGGCTCTTTCGCCATTCCTGAGAAACAAATATTGAAAGAAATATATTAAATTCACCACAGTATTTATAAGTTATGGGATATATATAGAAACATTTACCACATGTACATATGTACTCATACACATAGTACATACATAGACACATGTCACATACTACTTATCCTTGAACACAATATTAGTGAGTATAGGAATCTCCCAATGGGAATCTCCCAATTCCCATTTTTTGAATACTAAAAAGGTGGCACCTAGATAACATGCCTATAAGTTTCTCAAAACCATATGATGTGACCTATCATTGGAAAGCACTTGAAAAATGGAATCTATTAAAAGCTATAGAGTGCTCGATTTGAAGTTATAGTGTTCAAGTTACGACAAATCCAAAGATTTGACCATGTGTCCCAAACTTATGGGAAATTCCCATATTCCCCAATATCGTGTTCTCGCTCCTTCTTTACATACTCATACACATGACTCACACACACCATTCCGCACACACACATTACTCAACATTACATCTACTCTTGTATTCATACATACATATACACAATTCGTAGAACCAAAATGTTTGAGGTACTCATGGTTCAATAACTTGAGCTAGCCAGATCTTTGAAGCATGTATCTTGAAAGTTGCAAAAAAAGACATAGCTCTACCTAAAACCCATAAATGTTAAGGGACTTTCCCTCTTCATAGACTTGAGCACAAATAATACCTCCCCTTCAATGAATGGTTTATCCAAGAGCAAGCTAATTTCAGCAAGGTGCCAAGGACTCTCTCCATTTCCACATCCAAGATTTTAGTAACACACTAGAACCAATCAACAACACACCTGGGCTCAACTCCTAGGGATTCCACCTTATAGAACATGTAAGATACCACATGAGTTCAAAAGAAAGGGTATATTTATTATGCTGACTTACTGTTTTCTAAAAACAAAAGGGATTTATAGATGTGCTTAATGTAAATTCCCATTATGGGTATTTTTATTTGAAAATTATTAGAGGCACAATTGGGGGGGGGGGCGGGGGATGTGCCTGAGATGTGTTTATTTGAGAGCCCCAAATAAAAGTCATGTCTCCTTTACCACCACTTTCTCTCTTGGTATACAAAGTGTTGGTTTATTTTCAAACCACTAGCATGTTTGCTTGGGATCTCCCTACTTCATAAGGAGCCTATGCCTCTTTCAACATCCACTGTTAGCTATTAGTTTGTACCTTTCTCATTCAAACCAAAAGCATATAGTATATAAGAAAAAAACTAATGCTTTCTCTTTGTAAACTCCTCAATGGAAACCCTCAAATAGCATTGTACCTTCCCTCCAAAAAAAGACAAAAGAAAAAGCTATGCCTACAAAATTATACCATACAGTTTTGTTGAAATATACCTCACTTTTACTAATGGGTGGGTGCTTTCTCTTCTAATCACCTTATCATCCTCTACATGCTAAGACAACTTGCTTCAACCTATGAGGATACACCCGCCTCCATGATCTCTACAAGGATTTGAGACCTAATATCCTCCTCATAGCTAGATTTGGGAGGGCTACAATTGCATCTCAAGCCCCCCTCAAGTCTTTGGGTCCTTGCTTTATCTTTTGATCTTATGCAGATGTGGAATATCAAGAGTATGCTTAATATATCAAAAGTATGCTTGAACTTCATGCTCAACCATAAGTTTTAGAAGAATACAATATTTGAAAAGAAAAGAAAAGCATTCATCAGACACTCTTATGTTAGGCCACCAAATATGGATGCAATGAAAAAATTTAGCTAGCTTGGCCGTGTGTGTCATGAATGGTACACAAGACATAGGGTTCATTAATTGAATTTTATCATAAAGAACTCGTCTCATCCCTAATGAAAAAAGAGAATAATCTTCACTCTATCATGTGTTCCAAACTCTTTGAATGAATTAGATTAGAAGCCCACTTTAATTTTGTGGAGATGAATTGTTTTGCAAAGGGAAGAGAGGGAGAGTGCGTACGTATGTAATTTTGTGAAAATGTGTTATTTCGTGAAAGTGGAGCTAAAGAGAGAGAGAGAGAGAGAGAGAGAGAGAGAGAGAGAGAGAGAGAAAGAGTAGAGAAGAGTAGAGTAGTTTATTATAATCCCCATGGAAGGCCAAACTATGACCCATGGGACCTTTCTAGATATACAATGATTCTCCTCCCCCATGGTAGGAAAGGGTAGCTACGGTGAAAGAACGATTTATGCAGCTGGTTCTCCCATAAGCGTAACATGCAGGTGATGAGAGCCCCTAACTTCTATATAGGAGCAGTAGTCAGAAACTGGTAAAGTGGCCCGTGTGAAGGGATATCAAAGTCAGCTCGTATGTGTGTATATGCTGAGCATGTCATAATAATGTGCTCCTCTGATTCTACACTCTGTAGTCCACACAATTTGCATAACTTTGTCTCTCTTGTTGGTCCACTCCATGCACATGTCTCGATCAATAAAGTGTGTGATCAAGTTTGAAGTCGTGAAATACTCCGTCTAAATACCACTGAGAGTGGGATGGCTATGTATGGCTGCATATGTGCCTCTACCTGCATATAGGATTCCCAACATGAAGGATAGATATGCATATTGTAATAAGCAAGTTTGCCATTTTCTCCCTTGCTTTTATGTTTTGCTTGATACACTCGTAAGAGGTATGATTGAAATGTGTCCATGCATGTATCTTTTCGGATGATGCCATATCTAAATATCTATCCACTCCCCACCCTTTAAACCATTTTTGCATATCCAATACCCATCCTGTGGAAAGCACTTTACTTTTCCACGTTTTTTGTAGGCGTATGCTAGCATTCCATGCCCGTTTGGGGAGCCTACTATCATCCATTTGACGTACTCGAGTGGCATATCTCTGTATTCGGATCATAGCATGTACCTCAATTGGCTGACGATCAGTTTCCAAAAGCATAAGTACATATGGTGTGGTGATTTTGATGCCCAAATGTCTACGAATAAAAGCTTTTTGTAGCTTCTCAATGTCGTTCCATGCAGATGAGGAGATGCTCCCCTCCACACTTCCACTCCATATAATCTCGTTTGTAGAACATATGTATAAAAAATCATACAACGTATTTTTCAGCATTTAGTATCTGTACAGTTGCAGTTGTTTTCAAAGTGATAATACTTGCTTTTCCCTATCGTTAATTGCTGCTCCACATATGTATGCCATCTATGGTCTAGAGGTATCTCAATCCCCAAGTATTTGAAAGTAGATACTATCTCTTTAGAGTGTCCCGTGTAATGTACTTTTGGTGGAGTCTTTCATTGCTTGGTGTGCACAGCCATTAGCTTTGTTTTTTATACATTTACCATCAAACCACTATCTTGACAAAATGGTTCAAGAATCCCCATGAACTGCTACATACGTTCCCAGTATATGTAAAGAAGACCACATCATTTTGCATAAAGTAGGAGCAGGATGGCAAACATACCAATATGAAGGCTTTTGGCTTCCTCTTCGTTCATAGTCGTGAGAAGTATTTCCTCTACTTATCAATGCATAAACCAAATAATGTAGGGGAGAGTGGGAAACCTTGTTTGACTCCCATATTACTCTCAAATACTTGTGACATCCCATTGCGAACTCTGCGGTGGCACACCACTCGTTGATATGTCCTATAAATTAAATTCGCATGCATAGATCATTTGGGACCCCTAATTCTTGCATTTGTTACCATAAGCCAAACCTTGGTACGGTGTCGTATTGCTGCGTATTCGAGGTGTGAAAACCACCCAAAAGTTGTGTGTGTGATTTGATACTTTGTACATACTTAGTCGTTATGTTTGCTCTTTTTTTTTTAATGTGGGTAATATAGTGAAGAGGGGTTTGAAGCAAGAGGAAGAAATAATTCGTGATGAGTTGACATACATGACTGCCCTTCAAGCTTGTGGTGCACTTACAGATGTAGAAGCTATTGTTTGGAAGGAACAATTGTCTCTACTTGGGTTTCTGGAAATTGGTCAGACATTGTATCATGATGCTTGTATGAGGGGTTATACTTCAGATGTCTTTGTTGGTAATGGCCTTGTGAGTATGTATGGAGCACATGGGACCATACAAGAAGCAGAGAGTATGTTTATTGGCTTACCTTTATGGACTCCATCCCAAGTTGATTGATGGAAACGCATTTCGCGGGTTGGCTACAAGTTAGCAGATGGGTGTGGGATCAACGATTGGAGTTGAAGTGCCTACCATTATGCCTATATTTGTGTTGGGGAAGAGGACAAAGGGGGCGTGAAAAAGCAAAAGCAAAAGAGAACTATGTTTAAAATAGCCCTTTTTGGGGGGAAAGAAAAAGAACACTATTTTTGGGAAAGGGGGATGATCAAGAACAGAGGACGTGGAAGAAAACAAAAAAAGGAGGAAAGGAAATCAGGAAAGGAGGGCGATCCTCCTATCTACTTACTTGCCAGTCTGGAGTTTTTCAGAATGTAATGGAAAGAGAAGATGAAGCCGATGATTACAAAGGAAGATGACGACGCTAGTGGCAACTGCTTTACCCTTTCTTATGTGGTCTTCTCAGACATGGAGCGCCTCATTGAAGAACCCAAGAGGAGCTCGGAGGCAGGGACACTGGTGTGAGCGCAGGAGTGCCTGGTATATATGACACTAATGAAAACTATTGTGGATCAGAAGGAAAGGAGCAGCTCGACATTGCTGCGAAACAAAGAGAGAGTCATGGCGTTAAAAAATCAGAAGCTGATTATCAGGGAATAAAGATAACGAAGTGGTAGATGATGACAGAGAGGATTGAGGAACTGACGGGAGGAAGAAGTCGATGATAGAATTTTCGGTGGACATTGCTGCTGCAGAGATCGAGGAGCTCTGAGACATCGAGGGATGGGATGAGAGAACTACTTTGTTCAATCTTTGGAGGATATTGCTGAAGGTGAAAAAGAAGACAAACTGCCGAAAAAGAAGATGCTCAACGAACGCTGAAGAGGTGACAGAGATCGTGACTATAGAAGATGGTGCAGAGTACGAAGGAGAGAACATGGTTTGGATAAAGGTGGCCATCTTGGCATTCAAGGCCTCGGGGAGAATAGTGGATTTTGACAGGGGAAAAAAACAAAGGAGCAGAGGATTGAGGAGGAGGGAATTACTGTTGAAGGGGAACAACAACTGACGTATCCAGAAGAGAGCTAGCGGGCTGAATCATTGCGCAGTGATGGCAATGTGTGATAATCACATATGACCGGATGATCTGAAGCAACGTGAATAATTGGAAGCACGATTTTTTTATTATAGAAGTTATCATCTTCTTCAGCGAATCTGCAGTGCTAGTCAATGATGCTGCTGACCCTGCTTTAGTGCAGACAGCCAATGATAGAAAGGTAGCAGAAGAAGATGTAGCCCAAGAAGCCCAATTTCTATGGATCCCTCTCTATTGACTCTTGTCAAGAACCTTGACAAAGAAGAAGAAGAAGCCTATGCACGAATCCCACCTGGAGCTTGCATCGATTCTTTTTCAAGCTGGATGAAGTAATCAAAGCCAAAGGAGAAGTCTACGAGAAAGAAGCTTATGAAGATAATGTTTTTTTTTTGTGCCCACAAAGAAGATTTTGTCGTTGTATCCAGGCCGTTCTCACTGTTCAAGATCCTGTTTCATCACAAGCAGAAAACATAGGAAAGGAGAAGCTACAGTTAAAGAAGAAGACACAGCCTTTGGGGATCCCATACATTCTAATCTGCAGATGAAAAACCTCGAAGGAGATGGATCCCATGATGCTCCTACCCTCCCTTATGGCAACCTTGATCAAATGTGGGAAGAAAAAGAAACAGTAGAAGAAGTCGATGTAGTGAAAGAATAAATTGTAGTTCTCTTTGCTGCCTTCAATGAGTCTTATGTCGAACAATGGAGGCAATCATGTTGAGGACAACGATGTTGTTCCTGGGCCATTCTGCATATGCAAGGAATAGAAATCCCATTTTTTTTCTGATCATGATGATGCTAAAGTTGAAACAGATAGGTTGAACCCTGTTTATGCTCCTGTTCCAGTTATAGAAGAAAGGGAAACAGTTAAACAAGAAGTCCAATAGAACCAGCTTTGGTTTTTTTTTGGTTTACTAGGATGAAATGGGAAGATTAATGGCCTAGAATAGAAAGGATCTGATCCATTGATTTGTTTACTATCACTGATATTTCCTGCTATAGAGTATATTTTTCAGAGACATCATGTGGCAGATTTTCTGTTTAGCAGATTTAGATAAAAAGAGAATATCAATGACCAGCAGGTTAACATATTATATAAGCCTTCAACTGAACCTAAAATAATAGGCATTTTTGTCAGGATGTTTACTGGAGATGCTCTCATTCAGATGAAGTTGATTGTATGTCAGATATTATCTGAATTTCAGCTTTCAAATTGAATTTGATCTTGCTAGATTGACTTCTATCCTAAAATTATTCAAAGTCCTCTATGGACGCGACTTTGCTTTCCAAAACCCTTCGACATCTTTGGTGAACCCGACGTGAAAGCGTCGCAGAAATTTCAGGATGGGAGATACTTCAACCTCTATTTCAGCTTCTTCTACAATTCCAGCTATGTCTACTTCAGCTCCATCAATGGCTGCTGCGTCAAGTACTTCAACAGAGGATCTAAAGCAGATTTTGCAGAATATGTCCATGTATATGCAGCTCCAAAATCAGTAGACACAATTGTATATGCAGCAGCAGCAACAATTACATCAACAACAGTTGTCTCAGCAAAGGCAACTCTATTCAGAGCAGGAGAATGCAAATAGTGCGACTAAGGCTATTGAAGCAGTTGAGAATGAGAAGAAGCTATTTGATGGCCGTAATGTTTCAGCATATTTGAAGACATATGAGATCAAGATGGGGTTTTTTGGAGTTCCTGCTGGACTTATGAGTAAGTACTTCCTTCGTCTTGTCACACCCGCTTTGAGGACAAAAGTGACTGATCTTTTTATTCAAAATACACATTGGCAAGATTTTAAGAAGGCCTTGAAAGAAGAATACTTCCTTGAGGACTTTGGTATGGCTACTCGGCGGTCATTCCGAGAGTGGGTCTACATGCCAAACAAAGGTCTAGCTGCTTCGGAGTTGATTCGAGAATTCGAAGAGAGGTATAGTCAGCTTGTTGCCATTGAACAAAGAGCATTGGATGTTGAAAAAGTTGAGCTTTTCTTGCAAGCTGCGGATCCTGCTCTTCAAGAAGAATTGGGTGAGCTTCTTGAGGATTGCACGAAGCCTATGGGTCTTAAAACTGATTGGCAGGATGCTCAGGATGCAGTCTCGACTTTGACCAAGAGGAGGATATGGAAGACTCGCCTACAGAATGGTTCCATGACACCTACACCATCATCAGCTCCTATGCCTGCTTCTATCCCTGTTATTTCTTCTCCTCCTCAGCCAGTTTCTTGGCCTATGCCAGTGCCTACTGTTTCCACTCCACCTATTCCTCCTGTTCCACGACCGATGCCTACACCTTCTGCTCCAAAACCATCCGCTCCATTGGTGCCTACCTCTCTTGATGACATAATCAAAGGCATAGCAGATTTGACACTGGAGTCAGTCAAAGCGGAGTTGGTTGGAAAGTTGAAGGAGCAGTTTGCTTCGACTACGCCTACTACTTCTTCTAGTGCTCCTACTGCACCTAGGAGTGCTCCTAGTGCACCTAGGAGAGATCGGAGATGTATTTGGTGCGATAGTACAAACCATCAACATTGCAGGGATTGTGAATCTTTTCAAGATGCAAGGAGGAAGAATTTGGTATATTGGGGGCAAGATGGTAAGATTTGGTTGACTGAGACAGGAGCTCCACTTGCTACCAACTTTGGTAAAGGTGGAATGAAGAAGTTAGTGGATGACATGGCTGCGCGTACTTCTTATGTGACAGCTAGAGGTGATGCTTCTGCATATGGAGTCCAGATTGAGAAGGGATCAGAGACTCAGTCAGCGCTATGGACTTATGCTATGGAGACTGCAAACAAGGGAAAAATTCAGCAAACTGTTTTGACTAGTGCAGGCTCTAGCATCAGATCAGAGACAGGTTGGGACTCGCCTGTTGACAGGTATTCTATTTATGCTTATTTGGCTAAGTCTCATGGTGCAGATGTACTTGTTGAGGAGAAGCGTAAGAGGGATGAAGAAAATCCAAGTGCAGCTAAGAACACTAGAGGGGGTGAGTTTGTTACTCCACCTACTGCAGGACCGTCTTCAAGACCAGGGCCAGATCGACAGATGGAGGATGCTCAAAAGAGAGAAAAGAGGCAAGAGCCTAGAGAGAGAAAGCAGCCAGGATTTATATTGATGTCCGATATTGAGACATCTATGGACATGAAGAAAATATTTAACGACAAGATACTTGGCAGTGAGGTGACTTTCACTATTTCTGAGATTTTGGGCATCTCGAAAAGAGAGTTTCAGGAGGTTTTGAAGAGGAAAAGACATGCATTGTCTACCACTGATACACATGGAGTTTTGATTGGGGAGTTGGATGAGGATGAGGATGAGGTTATGGTTGATAATTCTTCTGTTTTTCCGCAGGTAGAGAAGAGGGTTCAGCCTATGCATTATGCTAAAATTGATGAGCCTGTCATGATACCGCGTAGTCACTTTTTGCGGAGCCATTGGGCTAGGGCAACTACAGAGACGATGGTAAAGATTGGAGAGAAACAGGTGCCTTATATTGCATTGGTGGATCATGGTTCAGAGATTAATCTCATAGTTCGTGGAGTTTATGAGAGGAGTAACAGATGGCCTATGGATGTAGAGCATGGGTGGCGTATGAGAGCTGCCAATAACATTGCAGGTGATTTGTATGCTGCCTGTCCTAGTGTCAGGGTTTCTATTGGTGATGTAGAGGAGGATTTTCATTTCTTTGTGCAGGATTCATGCTCTTATCCCATAATTCTTGGTCAGCCATTCATCACAGAGATGCGCATGGAAACAAAGGTCATGGATGATGGATCTACTTCTTTAGTTCTGCCTTGCCCTTGTCCACTGTAGTCTCCTACTTGGTTAAACATCCATTGGATAGTTGACCAAGAAGGAACACATACATGCAAGACATCCCATTTGGCTTTAAATAACTTGAATATCACATGGAATATTCCAATATCAAAGATCCACATCATTAACCTATGGTCGATCACATTCGACATACAAATATGGATTGAAGTCTGCTTCCATACACCCCCTCTCCCAAAGGGGGTTGGTTCATTGGATGCTACACATGCTTAATCTAGGCATGTTAGGTTTTGGAGAACTTGCTAGTTAGGCAGAGAGGGTGTAGGAGGGTGGCTCGCCTTAACTATAGCCTACTGACTAATTGGCCTCATCGAATTATAGTCCCTTTTTGTATTGTAATCCACAATCAGCCCCTTTAGTAACCTCAACATCTTTCGTTGTCATCAACGACTTCTTTCCCTACATCACCCATCAAATTCTATCTAAAAACATTAGGAAAGTCTTGTAGATTTTGGTGCCAGCAAGTGAAGCAGTTTACATATCAATCAGTATTGTGAATTTTCTTATTTGTTTGGTGGCTAGACAAGTAAGGCAGTGTACATGTATTAGACCTCGAACTCTCATTGTGGCCAATTCTAGACCTTTTTCTAATTGAACAGTGGTCCTGTTTGCCCTCTTCAAAGAACTTTGGACTGCATCTTTACATAAGTTGTTTTCATAGAATCCTTTTGTTTCAATTGTATAGGTATCATCTCTAATCCTACAAATAGGATTTTTCTCTAGTAGTCCACCAGTGAAGTAGAGAATCATGGCTTGGAAAAGAGAGGAAGATGCATGCCTCTAGCCCACCCAATGACACTCTAATCTCAGGTAGCACCACAACTGTCAGTAGTAAGAAATAGAACAAAATAGGCTTCCCCTTTGTCAAGCAACAACCCTAGGTGCTTCATTGAGTAGTAAGGAAGGTATATGAGGCTTAATGAGCACAACCCAAGCATCAAAGGGATGAAAACATACTGTTGTTACTAGGGTGAACTGCGTCAAGACTTGAGGTTGCATGGCTGGGGAAAGGGTGTATCTTCATCTACCTTTTCATCTTTGTCTTTCTTTTGTCAAGTCCTCCATTGCATACTCTTATATATCTCTTCTCTTAAAGACTTTGAACCTTTTCCATGCTGTGGGTATCCTCAAGTCAGTCCTATCCACTTGTGCTAAAGTATATGTCATATACAATGCTTTACATCCTTTAAATTCAACCTCTTTGTGCCTGAAAAACCATCCTACATTACAGGACCACATTGTAGAAAAATGCCCATATCTTTTGATTTGTAACTTGGATCGCTGAGGTTTCTTATGCAAAGTTGTAGCCTTGATTTTGATCTACAACTCTTATGAAGAAATCAGAACTAAATTTCAAAGATTTTAGACCCTAAAATTTTTTGCACAGCTTGCAATTGTCTTTTACTACGCACAAACTTGGCCAAACATCGACCTTCTTGTCCCTGTAACTTTCACATACCAACTTGGATGACAACCAAACTTGGTAGACCTCTCCTTAGGTATAGAAGCCCATCGTAGAAGTTTTGGCCACCATAAATCCTAGATGACATAGAACAATTTTCAAGATCTTCAATTCTTCTCCAACCTGACTACTGTAGTAACCTACAGTTTTATCCCTCCTCCTAGATCAAACGGCCATTGGATAATCAACCAATAAGGCATGCATACATCCCATACATTTGATTTTGGTCTAAAAAACCTATATATCATACTAACAAACACATGGAGTCTGCTAGGATTGAAAACTTGCTTCATCATTTTACATATGTCACCCTCTTGAAGACAATCACTTGAATATTCTATCAGTCCTTTTCAGGTTGGTGAAACTCTTGAAATCCATAGATAAGTATGTATACATCTCCTTGTTTTAGCATCCATGTCTAAAATACAAGTCGAGTGTCATCACCCCCTCTAGCTTTGCAATCCATAGCATATCTCTCTATGATTAATTTGGGGAAAACACCTATGAAAGTATCTTTGTCTTGTACAAGCAACATTGTCACAATGTCTTCTTTACACTCCTCTCTAACTTTTGCATATTGCATATGAACACCCTCAATCAAAATGTCCATTTCTTTTGTATAATTGTGAGTCCATACCATCTACATGCACTTTATCTTTCATCTACATTCCCAAGTATTTTAGTATTAATACTCTTGGTCAAGGTATCATTAGCATGCTCTTTTAGTGTCTCTTTTGCATTCATTGTTGATATAGCTTCTCGATCTTTCTAAACATTGCATCAATAGTGAGCATATTCTCCTCAAAGCATTGTCTCTTTGCAAGAAGCAAGATCTTCCCATTCCCGATCTTCAATTTGGCTAATGTCTTTGCTGAAAAATATTTTTTGGATTTCTCAAAATTTGGATGCTTGGCAACCCTCTTCATTTGCTCATCATTGTTAGGAGGTAATGACCCTACAGCTGGTTTCACTTTCTTGTCAATTGTTTTGTACTTGGTTTGAACCTTGGCTTCACTCTTTTTCTCTTGTAAACCCAACTTTTGCTGCAAATAGGGAGCAACCAACTCTCTCAGTTGAAATAAATCAATCATATTCTCTTTGGACTGCATATAAATAGCCCCAAACTTTGTATGCTGATATGAATTAGCATAAAACTCTTTTGGCTGAAATAACTCAGCCCCCTCTAACTCTGTTGGCTAATAATTCATCCCTCTTCTCTATTTACTGAAATACATAAGCAAATAACTCTTTTTGTTGAGAAAACTTAGTACCCAACTCTCTTTGTTGCATAAAATCAACAATCTCATGGTACATATCTAGGGAATGTACTTGCACAAAATTGAAACCACTTTGCACCTCTGTTTTCAACATATCTTCAATCTCTGTAATAGTATTCGTATAAGACAGTCCATCATACATCCCATCAATGCATTCCTCATCCTGCAATAAACTTGCTCTTCTCAACTCTTTTTCCTTTCTTCATGCATATTGCTTGGCAGCTCTAGACATCTTTGCAACTTTGTGAAAACAAAATGAACTCTCAATTGAAATATCAATAAATATTGAAGAAAAAGCATCGTTGTTAGGAGGCGAGAGAAATTCTCTCCTTGTACCACTGTTATCTTGTAGGACAATGGAACCTAGTGAAATTTTGGCTTTTTTGCGGGTAGAGGAGAGTCCCACAATGTATCTTTGTTTCGTTGGTGATTTACACAGACTGTAATAAATTGCTCAGCTCTTTTCCCATCTTTGCTTCAGATCCACATACATGTAGATCCATCATCTATAACCTTTGCTTCCATATGTGCTTCATGATAAAGGGCTGGCCCAAAATGACATCATAAGAATATGAATCCTACATTAAGAAATGACAATCACCCTGAGCATTCCCTATGGACACTCTCATATTTGGACATGTTGCATATAGCTCTCTTGTAGTATTATTGGTGGCTCTCATTTTTCAACCATGTTCTACATCTATAAGCCACTTCCTGCTCCCATACAAATGGAAAACTATAACATTTTTCAGTTGTGATCTAACAAGGCAACACATGGTGTCTCCATCTCTCCAATCTTAAGCAATGTCTTAGTGGTTGCTCGTGCCTAATGACTTTTAGAAAAATGCATGCATGTAATCATTACAGGTGCATGATCCTCTGCATAGTGCACTGGTTGTATACTCTTCACAATGTTCGGATATACTGCAACACTCTTAACAAGAATTTCATTATCACTCTCCTTAGTCAGCTCCTCAATTGTGATACCCTGTATGACAAACTCTTCTATAATCTGAATCACATGTTTCTTTCTCTTTATGATGTCTATAATTTCCTCATGAAACTCTCTCTTTACAATTCCCAAAATCTCTCCTAAGGTGAATTCAATATTGCTATTCAAGATTCTCTCCTTCAACACACTTTTAAGATCTATTGCGGACTCAACATCTGAAGCAAGCTTGTAACCTGGTTGTTTCTTTGGTCTAGCATCTTGTTTCTTCTACTTCTTTTGTGCATCTTCTCCATTCTATTCAAGCCGTGGTCTTGAAGGCGGTGCCGTAGGCTCACCCCCTCTAGTCTTCTTGAAAGTGCTAAGACCATTATCATCCCTTTTTCACTTTTCCTCAACAATCACTTATGTACCTAGGGTCTTTGATAAATAGGTATAAACTGAGTATTTATCAATTAGAGATCCCCACCCAATCTCTGTTGGGATGCTCTTTCTTGCACCAGATAAATTTGCTTGCTACACTTTGTCCTTATTTATAGAAATTTGCTTGCTACACTTTGTCCATATTTATAGTCTGTAAAGTAAAAGTCCATAACTTTGACTCACACATTGGTTTCTTTTCAATCTGAACACCTTAAGCTGAAGCATCTCTTATGGCTACATAATATGTCCGAGTAGTCATATCCTCAAAAAGCTTCTTCATTCCACCCTTACCAAAATTTATAGCAATATACTTATTAGTCTTGGTTGCACAGATCTTTCCATCCAGCTAGAAAATAAAAAAATTTCATATAACATTCTTAAATGATTCACAATCTTTGTGTTCCTAGTTAGGGCTATCACACCATATGCATCTACACACAAAATTATTCCTAGGTGGAGCCTGTGAATTACCAGTTTTCCCAGAATCTTCATACTTAGCCAATTTAATATGCAAATCCTCCATAGTTTCTCACTAGCTTATCAATGATCCTCTTTCCTTGACAGTTTAAACCTTTCATTACTTTCTTATTTTCATTAAAAATATTCGCCAACCAATTATAGGATATCTTTGGTTTAGAGAACAAATCGCCACACTTTTGAATGTCTAAAATACAAGTTTTTCCACATATTATATAACATGGAAAGTATACATTGGCTCTTAAAATCATCTATGAGAGAGAGAGAGAGAGAGAGAGCAAAAGTGTAAGAGGGTGAGATAGAAGAAGCTTTTTAAAAAAAAGTTAGCATTGCTTAAGCAATGCTTAAATCTAGACATTGCTTAATTGACCCTTTTCATCATATAAGCAAGCAATGCACACAAATGACACCTCTAATGATGCGTTTGGATATTGTTTATGTGACAAAAATATCATTGCTACAACCCATGAATCATACTAGGAATAATCCATTATGCCATCAGATGGTTGTGATTGCATCTGTTTGTAATAGAGATGCAAAGTATAATTACATGGTAGAAACAAGGCTATTGAGTAGATTAAAATTAACTCCTCGTTAAGATTTATCTTGGGCAAGATACCAAGGAGAAGAGTAATCCAACAAGATTATTGAAAAATATTGCCACTTAGGCTTAGTTTAGCCTTGATATTGTCACCCTAGGAAAATGGTTTTGTCTAGAAAAAAACCATTAAGTCTGTTGTGTGTGATACACTTAAAGTAAGTTGTTTTTTTACTGTAAATTAGATTATGATTTTTCTTAAATTTATCAGGATAAAGAATGGATAATAGGGCATAGATCACCAATTGAGGCAGTATTCCTAAGCAGAGACCATCGAGACTGA
>NW_028230110.1:0-25987 GCF_053477565.2 Lygodium microphyllum | reverse complement strand
AAATTCCTCCTCCATCATCTGATCCCGATCCCGTAGCCTCAACCTCTTGACCTGACTTGACCTCAACCTGTCTTAAAATTTACAATAATACATTCCTACAAATACATTTAAATAAATTAATTGGTAGAATAGCAGTTGTAATGAGGGTCCACTCAAAACAGATTGCGAATCTGTAATTCTTGAGGTGTTTGCAGGAAGCAAACATAAGGTTTATCTACAAATAGGTTGCAGATTGCATGTATTATTGAGCAGACAGTGAAAAAGGCTATCTGGTGTATTGCTGTGCACTATAGGTCGAGGGTTGCAGAAGATTTGCTTGCTGTTTGTTATTAGTTTTGTGATAATGGTAGAGAATAGTGGAAGCCCCATCATTGAGAAGCTTGACAAGAACAACTACCCTTCATGGAAGTTCCATGTCACGAACTTCCTTATTGGAAAAGGCCTAAAAGTTTCAAGATTTTGTGGTGTTCCAAAGACGTTGGTGTTGAAAGATTGGTCAAATTCTACATGTAAAAGTTTTTTGCAAGAGATTGCTTTCCATCACGCACAGTCATCCCTCAATTTAATCAACATTGATGTAGCAATTAAGAATCACAACAGGCCTTTCACACCAGAGGATGGAAGTTTCACCTCTGCAATTGCCAAATGCAGGTTAGCCCTTGAGATTTCAGACTTGGAAAGCAAAGTGAGCCAACAAAATATTCGATGATGGTACTTGATCTTCTCCAGGGCCTCTATGCAATATCTACCTAACAACCCCTACCAACTAGTACTGCATAGGGAGCTGCTAAGAAAGCTGATACTGCGCAGTTAGCAAGTGTTCTACTACTGCATAGGGAGCTGCTGAGAAAGCTGATACTGTGCAGTCTCAACAAGGAATTCAAAAATTCAACTAATAAAACAGGCAGTCAGCAAGTGTTCTACTTCAAAAAGTTTCTTAATGATATTCAAAAATGTATCACAAGCACCATTATTGAACAATAGGCCAAAGTCGCTACTGATCTGTTACCAACTGTTCTCCATACATTTCGTCACAATTTGCACTGATTGAGTGACTGCCTACCGTGTGGCAACATGGGGTAATTTTCAGACAACTACAAGATCCAAATTTATGTTGTGTATATTCTATTTCCTACACGAGAGAGAGAGAGAGCGAGAGAGAGAGAGAGAGAGAGAGAGAGAGAGAGAGAGAGAGAGAGAGAGAGAGAGAGAGAGAGAGAGAGAGAGAGAGAGAGAGAGAGAATACCTGTGAAGCCTACGATTCACAGCTCTGATAAAGACCTCCGCCTATGATTCAGAGCTCTGATAAAGACCTCCATTGAAGCTTGCGAATCACCTGTGAAGCCTGCAAACTAGCTGCAACCAATTGGGCATGATTAAACCCTAAACTGGTTTTTGGAACAGAGAGAGACATGGCTGGATGCATGATCATCAAAGATGCCTTCCCACCTTTAGGATGTGTATAGATTTGTGCGAAGAGAGGGATGATGAATCAAGAAGAACACAGAGAGATGAACACACATGCATGGCAACCCCTGGCATGACATTTATACATGTGGAGAAACGGGAAACACAGGGAAGCATCCTGTGTAGCAATGGCTCCCTGTGTAGCAACGGGCACAGAGGGAAGCATCTTGCCTAGAGCCCACTCACCTGGGCAGAAAAGAGAGAGAGAGCCCGCCTACTTGGCGGCCAGAGATGCTTCATAGGATGTGGAGAAACGGGCAATAGAAGAGGGAAGCATCCTGCATGTATCAACGGCTCCCTCTGTAGCAACAGGCATGTACAGAGGGAAGCATCTTGCCTGCAGCCCACTCACCTGGAGGAGAAACAGAGAGAGCACGTCGCCTACCAATTAGAGAGAAATAGAGAGAGCCCGTCGCCTACCAATCAGAGAGCCTGTCGCCCCTGCGGACGAAACTAGACGGGGGAGCTCCCCTGCCCTGTGGAATGCTCAAAGGGGGCGGGGGGAGCATTGAAGACCCCCTTTCGGGGGAGATGCCGGGCACCCCCAGTGTGTAAGAGGGGGGTGCCCATTTTTGAAGATCCGGCCTTCTTATTGGCCGGATCTTGATAGTTTGGGCGGCCGCCTCTTGGTGTGTAACCACCCTAAGAAGAAAGAGAAGAGGAGTAAGGAGTGGAAGAGAAGAAGATGGCGTGAAGAAGAAGGAGAAAGAAGAATATGGAGTGAGAATGAGGGAGAAGAGGTTGAAGAAGAAGAAGAAGAAGAAGAAGAGAGAAGGAGTAAGAAGGAAAAGAAGAGGAAGAGGACAACAAGAAGAATAATTATTATTTAAAAAAATAAGAATAGTTAGCATAAAGAGAGAGATATATATATATATATATATATATATATATATATATATATATATCTTCCTTTGTGTTCGATGGACGGACAGACCACTCAACCATTGGCTTTTCCCTGAGCTGGTGATAGACAGTTGGCGGTGATGAGTGTGGTGGCGATCGGCGTTTTCCAAAGCATGGTGTCAGCATTTTTCGTGGCAGCGTGACGCATGCTGGCATGATTGATGATGAGGTAAGTCATAAGTCTTTTCTAAACTTTTTCCCTTTTTTTTTCTTCCTTTCTTCTCACTCCCTACAACTAACACACACACACACAAACACAAGCACACACACAAACACACATACACAAACACACAATAAACTAACACATACTAACACACATACAAACACACATGCACACTCCCTTACACACAATATTAGCAGTCGCACACACATCCCACCCTTACTCTCCCTATCACACTCGCCATTTACACACTAGTATATATACTACTCCCCCTCACCCATGAAAACTTACATATGCAAGCACCTATTACACACTTGAACTCCCCCATCGCAACCACACTATCTCCACAGCCAAAAACATAAACCTTCGTAAACCCCATTCCCACACTCACACACATTAAAACTCACCACTAACACACAATACACACACACATACATTCACACACATGCACACAACCACACACACACATTAATACACACTCATTCACCCATGCAACACCCATTCACACACAAGCATTAATACACTCATCCTCACTCACACTCACCCACTCACAGTCATTCTCTCATTCTCATCCCTCACTCATACCCATTCACTCATCCTCACTTACACTCACTCACTCACACCCATACCTATACTCTCTTAGATCCACACTCACTCATACCCATAACACTCACGTCTCACTTATCCCTCACTCATATTCACTCACTCACACTAACCAATAACTCAACACTCACTCATAGTCCCAGTTACACACACGCTATGCCTCAAGTCTCACTCATACTTGTCTTACTCACATTCTAAATTTGAACCTCTTGCTTTATGTATTTGCATCAAAGTGCCGTCCTTACTTGCCACATTGTCAGCATGACATGGTTGTGATACTTTGAGGAATTTCTTGCACCCATGCACATTGCATTTGAAACGAAGAAAGCTTAATTTCACACTCCTTGTTTCTTTTAACTTTGAAAATACAATGACCAGAATGTGTTGTAGTGACCAACATTGATTAGAGAACCCTTAAGGTACTTTACAATCCCTCTAAACAACTAAACCAAACAACAAACAAGGAAATTCTGAAATGTTTGACCCATCACCCACTAAGGACCATAGCCAAGGCTAACCTCTCACATTGATTTAGTTATATGTGCTTGTGATGACACCCAAAAGAAGCATAAAAACAAGGCACAAAAGAATCCAAGCATGCATCATAATTTTATTTTTTGTCAAGAGAATAATACTACATTGTTATTAAATCACCAAAAAGAGATAGAGATATGAGGGGGCCACATCCACATCCACATCCATCATAAATAAATGATATACACAAAAGTGTTACGTGCATGCATTTGTGAAGGGTTGGAATACTCAAAATTAAAGGCCAAAGGTCTTATAATATCAAATGTATCAAAGTTTCAAAGAAATAATAAAAATACGAAGGGGTGTGCTTTTTGGGGAAGAGGTGGGGTGGAGTGCACGAGTGGTTATGTGCCTCTTTCCCTTCCCTCTCTTGTCCGATGGCATATTCTCCTTTTTTTTGTGGTGCATAAAAGTTGTTCTCTCTCCTCTCTCCTCTGTCTTTTGTGCAGAAATTCTTCTTTTCCCTTTTGTTCTTGTATAATGGTTGAAGCTATGGATGAAGATGATGAAGATAACGAATCGGTTCATTATTAAGTGGAAGATTTATGGTTTCTTTTCAGTTTTGAGATTAATGGCTCAGCCATGTGCATAGATTTTTCATGCTTTTACCTTGGTTTCATGTTCATTTCCTACCATGGGAGGGTTGCTGTCATTTTGGTGCGCAGCCGAGGAAACAGCTAATCTCAAGTTTTGTGAAGAATTGCAAACACAAAGGAATACAAGTCCAAAAGCTTTTGTGTTGTAGAAGAATCGAGAAAGAAGGCCTCCCTCAAATGAGGGAATATGGAGCAAAGAAAAACTAGGAAATCTCATGGGGTGTAAGAGGCAAATTCAACCAACAAAAGCACCTTGATTGCAAATACTAGGAAAAGAAGAATGTGATGGAGAAGCAATCATTGGCTTCCTCACGACCAATCTTCATGTCCCTATGCCTCATCAAATCGAGAGAAAAGAGAAGCAAAATTAGTCCAGGATCAAGATGTAGCACATTCTTTGCAAGATATTGCTATAGCCCCCATTTGTGATAATGAAAATATTCTAGTTCGAGCACCCAATCGTCTTGATGCTGACACAACTAATAAGCAATCCAAGATGATAGAGTAGAGAAAGAGGATCCCTCAACCCCCATTGACCCTGCCCAAGGGATAAATGACGTCTCTAATGATGATCTGTGTTGTCTGGTAGTCTCTTTTTATGAACAGGTGAAAAAAGCCAAGGAAGGGGGAGAACCACTGCATAAGGTCTTCCTCACAGCGCAAGGTCCTGAACAGGCATGTAGATTCTTCTCAGTTCTATCAAAGACAATCTATGTTAAAGCAGAAGTAACAGAGGCACAAGAAGAAAAAGAAGAAGGAGGAGGAGGGTGTAGTCTCATGATTGCGAGCTCGGTTGTCTGTCTGGGGAGGAAGGAGGGGTTTTTCTGCGAAGCATGCAACCATCATGGTTATATAAAGTGGCAGTGAGTCGTTGTTTGCGAGATGAAAAAGAAGAAGAAAAAAAGAGAGAGAGAGAGAAAGAAGCCAATGCAGTAGCATGAGGGTTTCGCTTCCCATCATGGCCTTGTGAATTCCACTCCCCTGGCCCCTCGTCTGAAGAAGATGTAGTATAGCAGCAGTAGAGAAGAAGAAGAAGAAGGCCAAGAGGTGCTCATGAAGTTAGTGATGGTCTTGGTGCCCTCAGACACAGCATGCTTGGAAAACTCCCCAGTAGAATGAGGCAGACGGCCGTCTGGATCTCCCACAACATGATGGTGGATTTCTTGTTGTGATGGGTGAGGCGGGAGGTCTAATGAGAATAGGCGCACTATTTTTCTGAAGAAGAAGAAGAAGATGTGCCTCGATGGCAAACCATCACGCCTGCAGTTCAACTACCTTCTTATCGCTGGCTCTCTCCTCTACCATTGTGTCACGGATCTCCTTGACATCCCCTCAGGCTTCCTTCTCTACTGATCATGATGGGACCTACCCCTGTGCTCCCTCCTCCTCCGTCTTCAACGAGGGAAGGGAGAGTTTGGCTCCCTTCTAAGGCGCATCCACAAAAGCTGGTTAAAAAAAAACCAGCAACTTTAATACCTAGCAAAAAAAAAAAGTAGCCTACATACCTCTAAGAAGAAAGGAAAAAGAGATAGAAGAAGAATAAGAGAGGGGGTGGGGAGTGTGATGGAGAAGGAAAGGGAAGGGCTTGAACCAGAATGTCTCTCAAAGAACCAAAATGCCCTTGAGCAGTAGGACGTGCAAAATTCTGCCATCCCCCACTTGTTCGATTGGGCAAACCGTTCACTATTGAAGAGAACAGAGAGCGAGAGCGTGAAAATTTTCTCTCTCAATTCCAAACCGTACCTTCCTTCTAGAAACCATCAAGCAATGTGCTTTTTCTTCTTCTTCACAACCTGGACGCTTTCTGCACAGAAGAGAAGAAGAAGAAGAAGAAGAAGAAGGAGCAGCGTGGGAGCCTATGAGCTTCCATTACAAGAGTGGGTTTGGTAGATAATGGTACCACATTCCGTTCTCTTGTGCGCGTGCTAATTGAACCATCTCATATGAAAACAAAGAAGATGGAAGGAAGAGAGAGAGTTAGAGAGAGAAGTAGTGAGGGAAGGAGCGCGAATGTGATCTTGAAAAGGGCACTGTAATCAGACAAGCCGTCCTTCCACCTCGATTTGGAGCTATTGAAGAGGTACGTTTAGCTGTGGCCGGTCTGACAAGCTTGACATCAGAGTCAAGGGAGCTGGGTCTTCTCTGTCCATGGCTGTTCACAAGCAAAACGACAAATAAGAAGATAAAGCAAGTCCATGCTTTCAAGCCGTGCTAAGATTCATCGATCGGGATGAAAGAAAGGGGGTGGTAGGAGAGAGGGGGGAAAACAGGGGAAGGCATGCAGATGAAAAAAAAAAGGGGCCAAATCGAAGGTGGGTGGAAACAAATGTCTAATTTGAACAAAGATGCCAAAGTGGCCAACAAGGAAAAATCGGATGGAAAAGCTACGAGGAAGACGTTGTGACACTAGAACAGAGACACAAAAGAGAGGGGGGAGGAGGAGGAGGAGGAGGAATCACCCTCCCTTTGCCACTGGCCCCATCGCACATATGGATTGACATGCTGCACCCACTCTAGTGGCATTATTATCTTCATCAGCATCAGCAAACCTGGTCATGCTGCCCGCCTTCCTCCTGGATGCCTGCTACACATTCCTCCCCTGCCGCCTTGCTCTCATTATGAAGAAGAAGAAGATGTTGAAGAACAGATAGTTCAGTCCTTCAACGGCTATTCCTCTCCTAGTCCACGGTGTTGCCTTCTCCCCTTCGTTGACACCCTACATCTATGCCTCCCTTTCAACTGCAAAGCAACAAAGGCAGTAGCAACATATTCAAAAATGTATTATCTACTTCACAATGGGGGAGCGATAGAATTTTGCATCTCTTGGCTTTCCACAAGAAGAACAAGTACCACACGGATACAGAGATACAAAGAGAGAGCATGTAAGAGATTGAGGATGGTGAAATGCAGAATCGAGAAAGCAACGAGCACGAGATTTCACAGTCCTCCCTTGACTCCTTCACCGATCCATACAGACAACCCTAACTTCGCAGTTGTGCCCGTGGATGCCATGAGAAATCTCTCTATGCTCTGCTGTTGTTCTGTCGTCTCATCATCCCACAAAACCCAACAATTAGCACAAAATCAGATATCGAGGGAGAGAGAGAGAATGCCCTCAACCAGCAGGAAGTACAAGGCGTCGTCATTGCATTGTGGTCTTGCGAGGTAGACGATACGGAGGAAGAGGATGCTCCTTGGCAAGGCGTCGAGGCCGCAACAAATCCCATCGTATCTTCTTTTCCCTCAACCCTAATGAAGTACCAAATACCCTAACCCTTAACTTTTAATGAAAAAAAACAAATAACATATTAAATTTACTAAAACACTTTTAAAAAAACAAAACAAATGCATGGTCCTATTCTATATTGCCTCTCAAATGAATCTCTAAGCTCAATCCCTTTGAGACCCCTTGAAGTACCTCCATGTCCTTTCATAGTCCCTTCATCCCCCTCCCTCAAACTTAGCAATACTACACTATTTCTCTCGAGTCTCCACCATGGCACCATCTTCATCTTCCTCTATGGTGGCCTTTCCCTACTCTTCACCTCTCCATCCTTGCCAATATATTCCTCCCACATTGAAGAGTAGAATCCCCAATATTTTCCCCCTTTCATTCTCTCCAAATTCCCTTGTCCCTCACCATTCCTAACTTTCCCTTTCCTTCATCTCACATTGGCAACAACCACAAGGAAGTGCAAGAAAGAATAACCTTTTTTTAAAAAAAATACACTCTTCAAAAAAAAAATAAAAATAAAAAATAAAAACCTTATCTCAAGAGGAACAACCAAGCCCTATTCCCAAAGTATCCTTGGGCCTGCATGATGGAGTCTTTTTCCTTTCTACATTGGACAAAGAAGTTGTTGTGATCATTGTGAAAGACAGAACCCTATCCTTTGAAGACTAGTAAATATTTTCAGTGTGGGAGTATTTGAGGCAGGAGTTCCCTTACTCTGGTGGTCGTGGATTTGGAGTCACATACCCTACCATGGCTAGGCCTAGTGATCAAAGTTTTTTTACTAACAATTTTGGAAGTTGTTTATGTTAGACAGTGGTTCTTCTTTGACAAGGTTCGTGAGGACGCTTCACATTTCAGTGTGGGAGGAATATGATGACACCCAAAAGAAGCATAAAAACAAGGCACAAAAGAATCCAAGCATGCATCATAATTTTATTTTTTGTCAAGAGAATAATACTACATTGTTATAAAATCACCAAAAAGAGATAGAGATATGAGGGGGCCACATCCACATCCACATCCATCATAAATAAATGATATACACAAAAGTGTTACGTGCATGCATTTGTGAAGGGTTAGAATACTCAAAATTAAAGGCCAAAGGTCTTATAATATCAAATGTATCAAAGTTTCAAAGAAATAATAAAAATACGAAGGAGTGTGCTTTTTGGGGAAGAGGTGGGGTGGAGTGCACGAGTGGTTATGTGCCTCCTTCCCTTCCCTCTCTTGTCCGATGGCATATTCTCCTTTTTTTGGTGGTGCAAAAAAGTTGTTCTCTCTCCTCTCTCCTCTGTCTTTTGTGCAGAAATTCTTCTTTTCCCTTTTATTCTTGTATAATGGTTGAAGCTATGGATGAAGATGATGAAGATAACGAATCGGTTCATTATTAAGTGGAAGATTTATGGTTTCTTTTCAGTTTTGAGATTAATGGCTCAGCCATGTGCATAGATTTTTCATGCTTTTACCTTGGTTTCATGTTCATTTCCTACTGTGGGAGGGTTGCTGTCAGCTTGCAAAATGGCAAGGTAATCCTCTCTCCTTGTAGGGAGCAGAGCCCTAACCCCGAAACTCTTACTATTCCAACAACCTTCACAATGGATGAAGCAACATTTCTCGACTCTCTCCCACAAGATGTCTGAGAGTCAAAAGATATCTACCAACTAGCTGCATGCTTTGATCTCCCCAAGAGACCTTAAGGAAAAACTTGTAGCCCTTAAAGATCAAGGAACTAGTACTTTTAGCAAGATCCTCAAACACACCATGGACACAAATCAATAACTTTTGAACATGAAATCTAAACTAGATGGGATCAAGAACATGCTATTGAATGTTGGAATGTTAGGATCATCCACTAACACCCTAACTGACCTCGTCCAACATAGGCTCTTTGATCACATAGATCTCCTCATTATAGTAGCTCATATGGCACAAACACTGCTAACTAGGATGGCTAACACACTTGCCCAATGAGACCAAACCAAAGTACCCCTAGTGGCCAAACAAATTGACAAGTATCATGCTGGAGATGACCCATACAACTTCATAGAGCAATTCGAGCAAGTTTGTGAGGCCAATAACCTTATAGGAGATGCCAAGTAGGCTCAAACCTTTGGGCTTTGCATGTGTGAGAAGGGTTGTACTTGGTTTATTGGCCTCAATGCTTCTAGGAAGGCTTCCTTCACTATGTTGAAGAGTCTTTCGAAAGATGATGATTATACTCACCCATTTGTCTCTTATGATGAAGAAGAAAATGTCATGCTTATGGACTATAGACCGCCGATTTCGATCATGATGTTAGGATGAGGTAGAGGGTGTGGCTTGATGCAACCCCATGAGACTCTTGCCTGTTGGACTTGTCACCTGAACTTGTCGCCAACCCAGTCACATAACCACATGGTACCCAGAAAAAAAAGAACAACCAAAGGAGAATAAAGTTGATCAAAGGTGTCCCTAGTGTAGAATCACTCACATGTATTCCGATTGCCCGAAGTGGAAAGCTAGCTCTAGCAAAGCTATTGTACCCACTGTTCCTTACTCTCTTTGCATTAGAAATGCTGAAAGATGAGGATGTGATTTCCATCCCAATTAATGCCATTACTCGAGCACAAGCTAAGCAAGGTGGTGTTAGTATCCCTAGCCCATCTCTGGCTACCAGCTGTATCATTGGAAAGAAGAATACAAAGAAGAAAACTAAGTGTGCTGGTCTCAAGCTCAAGAGTGATGGGGAGACCTCAGTTCCTATAGTTGCTTCCAGTGCTAAAGCAAGTTACATCTACTCCACACATTAAACTAGATGCATTGGCCAAAGCAAGTGAATACCCTAACCCTGAGCATCAACTTAAGTTGACTAGCAAGGTGAAGAATTGGATGGAAGAGGCACAAGCTGAAATTAGGACTGAAGAAGCCAAGGACAATTTACAGCCACATGGCATTGATAGCACATTTCCCTTGGCCTCAACAATTGGCCCTAACACCTTTGGAAGATCTGCTACTGAGCTTGGTGCACAACTGCCTGCCTAAGATCAGCCAAGGAAGTTATAGTATCAGGAGGTAGACCCTTGGCTTTTAGCTGTTCTAGCCTCTACAAGTGTCTCCATCCCATTGGGCATGCTCTTCAAGAACAATCCAGCCATTTGGACAATGTTCAAGACTTGGATTGATGGAAGTAACGAAACCTAGCCTACTGTGGACAATCCACCACCTCCATTGCCTAGCTCCCCACTTACCCCCATCCTTGGTGCTCTTCGAGTTGCTATGTTCTAGGAGGATGTTGAACAACATGCAATTCTACCTATGGAAGCATTCAGTGATTCCAGAAGAAGAGGTATTATAGATACTAGAGCTAGTGTTAGTATTGTGAATCGAGCGGTAGTGCTTCAGACGTGGGGAAACCCTCTGATTGATCCTGTCCACTTTAATATACTCACTTTGTACATTGATGCTGGCTCGATCTATGTTAAATCCGACTTAGAATGGTTGGAGTACCTAAAGGCCATGGATTACGCTCAGCTGGAATCCCACACTTTTGACACTGCTTCCAAGTACCTGATCTATTCAGAGCCCTTAGAAGATCTACCTTTTGATGCTCCACCAATGTTAGAGGGGTGTGATTCCAAGTCCCATGCTAGCAACTCGAATCCTGAAACCCCTCAGCCGCCTAACCTAGCTCCATGCTTTAAGATAAACTTGCCAGCTCACTTGCGAAGGAAGCATATTAAGAAAGCTCAAAAGAATCCTGACTCTGCTCTACAGGCTTGCAACGTATGCTCTAGGATCTCCCTAAACCCTTTACTCAATTCAAGAACGGGGATTGAGTTGTCACTATGCTTGGTGCCAAGCGCCAAGGTGCAACTAGTGAATCTATTGAAGGCCCAGCAAAAGTCAAGGAAGGTGACTTGGCTGAGGAGGGGGAAATGCATAAACCTACCTTTATTGTTGAGGATTTAAGTAAGGAAGATGAGGAGGCGCTCATCCAATTACTCAAGGAGTTCCGTGACATGCGTGCTTGGAACTACATGGATCTCAAATGAGTGCCACCTCATGTACTATTCCACTACCTCACCCTTTTCCTTTAGTTTGATTTGAAGGTCTTGAATCTAGCTGTTTGCTTGAAATATGAATTTTTTATAGGCCTCTTGAGTCTTCCCTAATCTTTCTTGAAGGTCTTATTTCCCCTTAAGCTCCTCTAGCTTGTCCCTCTAATGTTCTTCATTCACAGCTTCCAAGGTATCTAAGTCTCCTCCTAAGCTAAGTGCTAGACCATGCTCCCTTGAGCTCGAAGTTGACTCTTCATGATGTGGTCTATCTCCTTGTACAATGTTAGTGTCACAAACATGCCATGATCAAGAGTACGGATTAATTCTTGCTCATGCCATATGAACCACACCTCATGCAAATGCATCCTTAACACGACATCCTCAAGCCAACCATGCAAACCCACCCTTGCATGTCATCATAGAAACTTCTAGAAGACATGCCATATCATCTCTTGCATCATTGATGATGTCATCATGGAACATTCTAGAAGATCTTTAGCCACCCTCCAACACCTATAAAAGGAGGGGCTCGCCATAGAGCTCCTTAGTCTTGCCAATTCCAATATTGGGAGTTGAAGGAGTCGAGACCTCCAAGAAAGTAACTTTGAGTTCCAGTTCTAGTTCTTGTCTAGTCATGGTATCTAGTATTGTCTTGTCTTCCATTATACTCATGTTGTCTTGTCACCTTGTAATCTCATAGTACGAGATCTTGTCTAGTACTGTCTTGTATCTTGTTCATCCCCGTCGAGATGGAGATCTTGTAATTCTAATATCTTGTATCCATACCGTTCATATCCTATCGAGTCCTCTTGTCTATACCTATGGTCTAGAGTTGTAGGATTTTCCGTATCTTGCTAAGTTATCATTGTACCTTGTGCCCCTACGTGGGATTATCTTGTAATCGAAATTCTTGTAACAAATCTTGCATCTAGTCTATTCTCTTGAGTACAGTCTAGTGCTCCCATAATAGTTTGGCAAGACTACTTTCTAGCCCTACTGAGCACCATGGAGGCGACCCTTGAAAGAATTATGGCATCCCTTCAAAACCTCCAACAAGAAATTCAAGACTTGAATAAACGAGAAGTGCAACTTCAAATAGAACACCATATGCATCTAGGCCTTGCGCTTCAAGAGATGCAAGACCAAATCCAAGACTTACAAAATAACAAAGGAAGTGATCAGATGATTCCGCATGTTTATCAACCCCCAACAAGAGAACCCAAGATCAACATGCCAAAGAAGTTCAATGGTGACCATTTGAAGTTCAGGGAATTCTTGCAACAAGTAAATATCTATATCCGCATGCAACCGGATAGGTATCCATATGATGCTTCCAAGGTGGGGTTCATTGGGACTTTTCTTTGTGGTCAAGCTTTATCATGGTTTGCCCCAATCTTGGAAAATAATATTCCAATACTTCATAACTATGAGGCATTTCTTTGCAAGCTCACTTCCACATTTGGAGATGTAGACACTAGTCAAGTAGCAGAAACAAAATTTTGGAAGCTACGACAAGGTAACTGCCCTACCTCTGCTTTTATGCATCCGAGTTTAGCAATTAATCTATAATCTCACTTGGTATGAGGAGTATTTTATCAACCAATCCAGATGGGGTCTTCGAGATGATGTCAAAGACTTCATGCTCACTATGCATGGGGTAAAAATAATCAATGATTATATCATGCAAACCATCTAGTGTGATAATAGATTGTTCGAGAGGAAGCAATAAAAATTAAGGCCTCGCCAGTGGAACCCAGCCCTAATCAAAGACCCAATCAGAGAAGAAACTAAGCCTGAAGCGATGCAAATAGATAATACCAAATTCTAGCCCTTGACTCCACGAGAAAAACAAAGATGAATAGAGAATTATCTATGCCTATATTTTGGAAACCCTAGACACATCACCCTAAATTTCCCAAATAAGAGGGCAAGAAACCCAAGAGTTGCTACAACCACCCTCGAGTAGGAAAAAAGAATGTTCGGTTGTAAGTGAGACTGTACAACTGGAACTTGATATAAGAAAGGGTCTCTTGATCCTTGCCACACCCATGGAAACTTTCGTTGTCACATTGCAAATGATCCTATGTCGAGAAAGACCCTTTCCCTAAAAGGCATGGTCGACTCTGAAGGCATTTGGATATTTCATTGATGATGGCTTTGTGAATATATACTAGATTTTAGTACTCCAAAAGACCAATCCTGCACCAATTAAAGTCGTGGATGGAATACCTCTAGCATATGAAGATATTACTAAGGAAAACCTGACCACTCATGGTAACCCTTGCCGATCAAAAATCTTGTGTATGCTTTAATGTCATACCCAGTCCCACAAATCCAATCATCATTGGGATACCTTGGCTAAAGAAATGCCACCCAAAAATTGATTGGGTTAAGCAAAATATTGCACTTTGTGAAAATCAAGGAAAGTCAGTCTAAGAGCCAAAGCCTTTATGCACACAGAAAGGTAGGAACTGACCTACATGATATAACATATACCAGCTCAAGAATCTAGTAAGGATGAATCAGTCAAGCTACCAAGCCAGTATCAAGAATTCCATGATGTCTTTGAAAAAAAGAATGCATATCTCTTGCCCTAATGTAGACCATATGATTGTGCTACAGAACTCCATGAGGGGGCTCAAGCACCTTTTGGACCCATCTATAGGTTATCCCTTGATGAATTAGCTGAACTATGCAAGAACATTGATGAGAACTTAGACAAGGGGTTCATTAGGCACTCAAAGTCTCCTCTGCGCTAGAGCCCCAATTCTGTTTGTGAAGAAGAAAGATGGGTCACTTTGAATGTGTGTGAATTATCGACAACTCAACAAGATAATAGTCAAGAATTGATACCCTTTGTCGTTGATATCAGAGCTCTTGGAATGCCTTGGAAAAGCCAATATATTCATAAAGGTTGATCTATAAGGGGCTTACAATCTTGTATGGATCAAAGAAGGAGATGAATGGAAGACAGCCCTTCGCACAAGGTATGGTCACTTTGAGTATATTGTTATGCCATTTGGTCTCACCAATGCTCCTATAGTTGTAATATCCCTCCCCCCCTTCACATAGAAACCCCCCTACAATTTTTAATAAAATTAGTTGAAAATTTTTAATATTCTCCCCCCCTTGTTGTCGCTGAACAGGTGGCCAGGGGAGAAAGAAGGAGATGACGACGACAAAGAAGGAGAAGAAGTAGATGATGACGACAGAAGAAAAAAGAGATGGTGACAATGATGATAATGCGGGGGAGGCCATGTGGCCTACCACCCCTCCTAGCCCTCTCGACCATAGAGCCCACAGCCAACTAGGAAGGCCAGAACTCCTGCCACCATGCACCACCACCACCACTCCACTTCCTCCCCATCTCCCACGTTATAACACCCCCCCCCCCCCCCAAGATATGATTTATCACTTCTTTCTTCCCCCCATCACAAGGAGAAGTGAAACGAGACATTGACGAGTACACAAAGAGAGAGAGAGAGAGAGAGAGAGAGAGAGAGAGAGAGAACATTCTAGAAGATTCCTATTTTTTCCCCTCCTTAGAGGGTGAGCATACACATTTATCTTTTCCCTCTTTCTCGTGAGACTATTCACTACCCCGCGAGCTTTCCCCCCTTTTTGCCCCTCTACGTGAGCAAGAGGCTGCTGAAATTCCTGCCGGGGTTGCACCTAGAAGAAAGGAAGATCGAGAATGGCCCCCAAGTGAACAATGTCGCGTGTGAGTGGCAATCCCACAACCCGCAACGAAGCTTCAGGTGAGGGTATCACCGCCAATACAACTACATTATTGGATATAAATAGTACATTTCTAAGTTGTTAGATGCTGAGTTTGATTCCCACATGAAATACGTTAGGTCCCATACTATACCACATGGGAATAGTTAATTGAAAAGGATAAACTGCATCTCAAATATTCAAAAGATTGAGTTGTCAAAATGCATGTATCAAGAGAAGTTAAATTGCACCTAGTTGCTATGGAACAAATCCATACATAGCATAAGCAACATATAAGATTCCAAAGTATTGTTGACTCCCCTTTCTTGTGGATAATAGATATGTATTTCACCACACTGAAGGTATGTTCTATTTTGCACACTTGATGGATTGCATGGTAAGCAATCTAGCCTAAGAGAAATTTAGTCTAGAAACTCTAGATCTTTGCCCAAGCTTTTGCTAATATCACAAACTAATAGCTCATGTTTAATAGATTGGGATCTTGAAGACGTGCATAGTTAGCACAAACAATGATCATAATGACTAAAAATAAGATGCCTTGAGATCTGTCTGATAATTACTACTTTCATCAAACCAATTCAGGGATAGGCTAGATACAAACAACAACTCTAGGCCTCAAAGGCAAGTGGAGAGCTCAAGAATTAGGAAGCCCTAAAGGAAAGACCAATACTTTTATACTTGTTGGGAAGAATGTTGGGTTTTTGATCAATGTAAGTGATCAATAGAACTTACATCATGTATAGTTATGTGAGACCTTAACATATGCCTTAGCCGAAGGAAGGGAGTGTTAAGTAAAATTTTGCATAGTATTGCTCTTAGATCCCAAGGGGGAGAGCGAATATGCAGATGGAAATGTTATCGCGTCTATTCTTGCATTGTTTGGAAAAATACAATTGGCTTTATTGGTTGATCAAACAACATCCTAAATGCTTTTACATTCAACTGATTGTTGGGTTGTTGTTTGAATGATTACTTCAAGTGCTTGTGATTGATGGTAAATTCATGGCAAGGGTCTGCGATGACAAATTTCCATGGGGATAAAGGAATGTTTTCTTGGAAGTTGATATTAGGGCTGATTGCCTTGACTGTGCTTCATTCTGAAATAAATTAATTAAGGAAAGGTTCTATGCATGGGTGGATCACCTCCATGATCGCGCACCATGGATCAACCCGAAAAGGGCACTGCTCGATTCACAGGCCGAAGGTCGAGTGGTGAAAAGGCCAACCACGGGAATAATTTTTCACTCCTAGGCAACTTGTGGGTCAAGTTGAGATTTGGACACCCCTTGCCAAGTCCGGAATGGAGTTAAAGACCTCCGTGGCCCCAACGTATGTGGCATTGGAAGATCCTATTCTAGATAAATATTAGTTTTGGAAAAGCTCATAGAAAAAGGACTATATGCAAAACTTGAGAAGTGTTTTTTCCATAAGACAAAAGTGGAATTCTTGGGGTACAATGTCTCCCAGAGAGGAATCTTCATGGACCCCAAGAAGATTGAGACTATTCTTTATTGGTAGACACCCACATCTGTCTGTGATGTCCAATGTTTCCTTGGCTTTGCCAACTTCTACAGGATATTTATCAAGGATTACTCAAAGATAGTCGCAACACTCACCAGACTCACATGAAACTCAAAGTTCTCATGGACCCCAGAAGCCAAGAAGGCATGTCCCAGTCCCACCCAGATCTTAGCAAGCCATTTTTCTTGGAGACCGATGCATGAGACTATGCCTTAGAGCCATCTTGTCCTAGCGTGGAGATGATGGTCATATGCATCCAATGATGGCACTCCCATCAAGGAAGTTCTCCCCTCTAGAGATAAACTATGAGATCCATCACAAAGAACTCCTTGCCATTGTAGATGCCTGTGATACTTGGTGTCACCATCTAGAGGGTGCATCCCATTAAGTTATTGTCTATACAGATCACAAAAATTTAGAATACTTTATGACAACTCACATCCTCAATCGAAGATCCTGCTAGAGTAACTTCTTATCTATGTTTGACTTTTTTTATCACCTATCGCCCATGACACCAACAATGCCAATCAGATGCTTTATCAAGAAGATCCTACCTGGGCACCTAAGAAGGGAGAAAAAGCTTTTGATTAACAATGAGAAATACTACTCAAGCTAGAGCACCTCCAGCTAGCAGCCATCTCCAGTTGTCACTAAGACAACCCTACCTTGATCTAGTTAATCCATAAAGCATTGCCACATGATGATTTCGCCAACACTGTCAAGAGAAAAAATCAAGAGGGAAAAGGAAATGAAATTTGTGAGTTTCAGGAAACTAATGGATTGTTATACTATAAGGATGTGCTTTACATCCCTCAAGGAAAGTTGAGACTCCAGGTACTCCAACAATGACATGACACCCTAGCAATAGGACACTTTGGAGTTAATAAGAACTTAGAGCTTATTTCAAGAGATTTTTGGTGGCCCCAAATGTGAAAAGAAGTTAAGGAATGTATAAAATCATGTGATACCTGCAACAAGGCCAAGGTACCTCGTCACAAACCACATGGCCTCTTGCAACCCTTGCCCATTCCAGCACGACCCTCGTCCTCTCTATCCATGGATTTCATAACAGATCTTCCCAAAGCAAAAAAATATGACTCTATTCTTATTTTGGTAGATAGGTTCACAAAAATGGCACACATTTTATCCCTACCACCAAGACCATCACAGGTGCAACTATCACTAGACTCTTCCTCAAATACATTTTCAGATTGCATGGACTCCCAAACAACATCATCAGTGATCTGATCAGGATCCCCAATTCATATCTAGTTTTTGGGAGAGCCTTTACAACCTCTTTGGAGTCCAAGTTAAGTTATCCACAACCAATCATCAACATATGGATGGTCAAACAGAATGGGTAAATCAAGTACTGGAACAATATTTATGCTACACCATCAACTATCATCAGCATGATTGCATCCAAGTATGGATCTCTCCAATCAAGTAAAGAACCTTGCCGCCCAAGATAAATCTCAACACCTAGTAGATATACACCAAGAACTCAAGCAACAGATCCAAAAGGCTTAGGATTAGTACAAGTACAAGTACTATGCAAACCAGTATCATCTCCAACATCCAACATACAAAGTCAGATAAAGTATGGCTACTCAAGCATAACCTCCAAACAACAAGGCCCTCCACCAAGCTAGACCACCAAAGATTTGGGCCCTTCACTATCATAGCCCAGATCAACCCAGTTGCTTACTAACTCCAACTCCCCATCAACATGAAGATCCACCCAATCTTCCATGTTTCCTTGCTCAAGCCATACCATAGCTCACCATTGAGGGGGGAGAGATCTAATCCCCCCCACCCAATCTTCCATGTTTCCTTGCTCAAGTTCATCCCTGTTGAGGAAGATCTTGTAATTTTGATATCTTGTATCCATACCTACAGACTTGGGTTGTGGGATCCTTCATATCCTATCAAATCCTATTGTCTATACCTACATTCCCAAGTTGTGGGATTTTTCATATCTTGCTAAGTTATCATTGTACCTTGTGCCCCTATACATTGATGTTTTAGTAGTTAATGCTCTAGCCATTGACCCTATGAAAAATTCGAAATGAGGTCATTGACAAAATCAAACAATCATCACTTAGATATGCTAGTCAAGCCAACAAACATAAGGTAATGAGATATTTAAAAATTATTTAGTGTGGCTCCTTACTAAAAGAGGACATTCAAATCCATTGAAAGGCATCCAAGAGTAAATTAGCTCTAAGATATTATGGGCCATTTCATATTGCTGATAAGATCGATGGATAAGGCATTTCAATTGGACACACCTCCTCATTGGCAAATCCATAATTGAGTTCATATTATGATATTAAAAGCCTTTAAGGAAACACCACATATCAAATTAGTTGTAGATGGTCCTCCATTTCTTGAGGATGATACATAAGTCCTAGTACATGAAATATCCTTGACGATGGAAAGATTGCTACCTACATAGGCATTGAGTATCATAGGCATCTGGTTAAGTATAAAAACCATTCTAAGGAATCCCAATGGATTCAAAAGTCATTTCTTACTTTGACCTATGATGATCTAATATCTACATACCACTTACAATCACATTCAGTTTTGGGTCAATGGACTCGTTAGGTAGTGTTTAGAAAATCTATGGTTCCTTATTTTCATTGTGGATATGTAGATTCATCACATGAGACAATACTTTCAATTGACAATTGCTTTTTAATCTCTACGCAATGTTATGATATTTAATTTCTATGGCAATAAAATGTGGCTTATTTATTTTGTAACTTTCATTATTACTTTCAATTTGTTGTATAATAGTGACTTGTTGCACATGTATGCATGTAGCAATCACATTATGTAAGGTAGATAGGCAAGGAATTAGTGTGTGTTTCTAGTTAGCAAATTACTAGTAAGCTAGAGAAATACATATGTAATGATTTTTGTATTTACTATTATTGTAACCTTATATTGTGGCATCACGACAAAACAATTTTTTTTGTTAAGGTTAGGGAAATGATTTAGGCCTTAGCACAAATTAGATAAACTTGAGTAATTATTAGCCAAAAACAAGTCATTTAAGCAAGGTTGGGAAAAAGAAAACCTCCCAGAGAGGAAAAAAGTGCCCCAATGGTCCTAAGTGCATCCACACCCATCATTATTGAACTACAGTAAGTGATGCAGTGAACAACAACTACCATTCATATATAGGGAAGTGGTAAGGTTCGTGAACTAGGTCCATGCTTCAAACTTCTCACAAGGCAAAGCTTTTGTGAAAAGATCTATAAGGTTGTTTGTATTGGCACATAAGCCAAGTTTATCTCTCATGCTGAGAGTGTTTCCCTGACATAATGTAGGCAGTGAGAGAGAAAGACACACACAAAGAGAGAGAGAGAGAGAGAGAGAGAGAGAGAGAGAGAGAGAGGAGTCTAAGGCAAGCAACCAAGTCATCCCCTATTTTCTCTGCTAAGTCTACAACCAAGGTTAGAATTAATCTTAGCTCATAAGATTGGGGTTTGACCAAACTAGATAGTTCAACAGGTGATTATTGCTGCTTGGGTTGCTCCTGAGGTTGTGGCTTGGCCGCTTGTTCCGACGGGCTTGGTTGGAGCTACGGTTGTAGCACTACTAGATGCTTCTGAGACCTTAAGGGCACAAGTGGTATTAGGTTGATGTAGCTTGTGAGTAGCGGGCTATAGTTTTTGTTGATAGCTCAGTTTAGGCTTTGTTGGTCTAGGATTTTAAAGTTCTATGCACCCTGAGTCTCTTGTGGCATGTGTGCCTGATTTGCCTTGATGCTTTGGGTGGTCAAGTCTGAGGGCAATGTTTGAGTAGTGCCCTTGGCCATCTTGGCTTTAGGTACCCATATCCACGTATTGCCCTCGTAATAGCCTTGAGCTTGCAATAAGGTCTTGGAGACCCATCACAACTTGACCATTTATCGATGTCGGTTCTTAAACTTGCAGGGTTGTGGGAGCCTACTTCTAGGTGGCGGGCCTTTTGTTTAGGTATCCATTGAAGCTTTGGTTTGTAGGCCTCAGTTTTGGCTCTAGTGATTTGCCCGTCTTGAGGTTTGGCGGGTTGATGGGTCAAGAACCCCCTCCTTAGAATTGACGATGGGTTTCTTTACTGGTGGATTTGCAGACTTTGAAGGAGTTGCGCAGCCCTTGCTGAAAGTGGTGACTATTGCCTATGGCGAGGTGAATGCGCTAGGACTCATATTTGACATTGCAATGAGCTTGCTTTTTAAAGGTGCGTCCTAATAGCGATTCCGTACCTACATCTTTAGTGTTTGGCGACCCATAAAAGATCATCGGTATGCTCTCAGACTTGATAGAGATTGCTACTTTGCACTTTTCCCAAGAGTGCATATGATTGGTCGCCAAATGGGCTAAGTTTGGCATTAGTGGGCTATAACTGTAATTTTCCAATTTGAGTCCAATGCTCATGAGTTAGGACATTAAAGTCAACTTCCTCATCGATCAGTGCATTGAGGATGGTCATGTGCTAAGCAGTGACCGTTATGCTTAGGTAAGCTGGTTCTATTGTTTCCTCATCTTCGATCTCAGTAATTGTAGCCACTCCTACATTGACAAGGGACTCTAGCATTGGAGGTTCATGTAATGGATGTGTGGGAGGGTAGTACTTCTTGATGCGACTACCATGGAAGAAGCATATGCCCTCTCCCTCTAGGGTTTTGAGTTCCACATTACAGGTTCTACTAATGGCGCGGACTCTGAAAGGCCCTAGCCCTTTAAAATTCATCTTTTGTTTATGACCCTTGACTGAGTACAAGAGTACTAAGTCTCCCTGTTTGAAATCCCACTACTTGACATGCTTATCGTACTAAGTCTCCCCATTCAAAATCTCGCTACACTTGACATGCTTATCAAACCAAATTTTGTATCTTGCCTTCTCACATATCAGTGCATGGATGGCTAGAAGTTGATAAGCGTTCGAGCTCAATTAGGCATTGTGTGTCCATGCCTCCTTTCTATCCTATCTCTCTTGAAGAGCGATTCTCAGGATAGGAACGAAGAACTCTACGGGTAGAATTGCTTCAGTCCCATAGGTCAACTTAAAAGGAGTATATCCTACAGTTGTTTTATAGTTGTGCGGTAGGCCCATAAAGTTGCCATTCAATTTGTTATCCTAGTCATTGCACAAAGAGAGACTACTTTGGTTACGTTCACTAAGATTTTATTAATAGACTCAGCTTAGCCATTCGCTTGAGGATAGTAAGGTGAAGACTTTTGATGGATGACTAGAAAGGTAGACAAGAGGTGAGTGATCACTTCATTAATGAAGTGCGTGTCTTGGTCACTAACCAGTTTGATGGGGCAGCCGGATCGTGAGATCACCTGCTCCCATAGGGACTTGGCAGTGGTCCTAGCGTCATTCTTCTGAGTTGCTCATGCTTTAGCCCACTTCGTGAGATAATCCATGGGGAAATGATGATGTATTTGGCTTGTGAATACTATGCCATAGGACTATTCGGCCCAATGAAGTGAATTTTCCATTTTTTGAAGGGCCGTCTTGCATTGTGAATTGGGACTTTGGTCTGTTGGCACTCGTTGTAGTGGTTTACGAATCGTGTTGCATCTTGGAAGAGAGTAGGCCACCACAGTGGAGACTGCAGCACCTTGCAGGCTATCATGTCTCCACTAAAGTGTCCTCCTGCAATCCCACCATGTGCCTTTGCCAATACGTCATGCATTTCATGCTCGCACACACATCTACATAGCAACCCATCTTGCCCCAGTCTATAAAGTTGGCATGCTATCAACTGATAGGGTTGGACTTTAAGGATGAGTCGCCTAAGTTGGGCCTTCTCGATGGGTCGATCAGTGAGTCCGTGCTTAAGTGCTTGGACTATGTTGTCTGCCCAATATGGTGTCAAATCAGCCCTAAATAAATCTCTCGCGCTAGACAAGTGAAATAGATACGCATCTGGCAATTCGTCCGAGATGTCCTGTCTAGCGGCTTCTCCTATGGGTATGTGAAGCATATGGTCAACCATGTAGTGTTGCTTCCCCTTGCGTACTACCACAGAGAAGTCAAATTCTAAAAGTAGAAGTTCGAGCAATAAATCCCATAGTGCAAGGTTTATTAACAAGATAGTGATGGCCAACAAAGAAGATAAAAGGCGTGGCTAAAATATAATGCCGAAATTTCTTTACAGCAAATACCATGGCTAATCCCTCTCTTTCTAGTGTTGAGCAATTCATTTCTATATCCATGAGTTGTCTGCTAGCAAAGCTCACTAGATAGTCTAGGTTGTGTTCACCAAGTTGGCACAACACAGCTCCCACAGCGAATTTTGAAGCGTTGATGTGGATGTGGAAGGTGATTATCTAGTTTGGGGTTCTTAGAATTGGTGCAATGATTAGAGAATTTTTCAATTCCTCATATGCGTGTCGGTCCACTCAAATAGAAGTCCAGTAATCAATGCATAGTTCAACACAAAGCATCGATAGTATCCCATGTGGCTTAGGAAGCATTGAATTCCCTTGTAATCTGTAATCCGATAGTGGTGGAAGATTGACAATAACCTTAACTTTCAAGAAGTCCATGGCAATGCCGTTCTTCGACACCACGTGCCCTAGGATGCAGCCATGCTTTACCCAGAACTGGCACTTCAAGGGGTTCAACAAGAGACGATATAATTGACATCATTCCAAGACCTCTCGGAGCTTATCTAAGTGTTCTTTCCATTTAGAGTGAACACACAAATCATCTACGAAAACCTCTAACTTCTTTCTAAGCATGTCTTTGAAGATGGCACACATGAGCCTCTGGAAGGTAGCTGGTGCATTAGTCAACCCAAAGGGCATGACTGTGTAGGCAAAGACACCCCACTCAGTGGCAAATGCGATCTTATGCCTATTGTCAAGATGCCCTTGCACTTGATTGTATCCCAAGAAGCCATCCAGTAAATTGTAGGCTTCTTTACTAGCCACTCTCTTGAGCATGTGCTCAGTGTATGACAATGGATAATTGTCTCTCTTCGTAGCAGCATTTACTTTCTTGTAGTTGATGCACACTCTGATCTTTCCATTCTTCTTCAACACGATCACTATGGGTGAGACCCAGTCCGTGTGCTCAATATCGTAAATGAATCATGATCTCAACAGCTTATCAATCTCTTCTTTCACTACGTGCACATGCTTGGGATTCATTGGATACGGTTGTTGTTTGACCGGTGTTGTATCGGGTGTCATGGGTATGTTGTGAGTCACTACACTCGGATCTACCCCTTTTAGCTCATCGAAGGACCAAGCAAACACATCTATATACTCTCACAAGAGAGCAATGAGACTTGCTTCCTCTTCCTCGGTCAAGTCATTGGCCATAAAGATAGGTCGGGGTGTCTCCCCTTCCTTGGCTAAATTGACCTCCTTGACCTTGGTGAGACCTTCTATTGGTTCATTGGCTTGCCCTTGGCGTTTGGCTCCCAGCAAGATCACTACTCTATCGCCTTGTTTGAACTTCATGAATCACTTTGGTAGGTCTTGCGGCTTTCTTTGCTCATCAGCCTCATGTGGCTCCTTGGGATGCTTCCTTCTTTTCTCCTTCATCCTTTAGTGCCTTAGGTGAATGGGTAGGTTCCCTTCGGTGCGTCTAGTCTTAGGAGTTTGAGGCATTTTGGGATTACTATCTGAGCTTAGTTCCAACTCAGAATCAAACTCTCCGTCTTTGCTAGAAAAGGGAGTCTCTCCTGGAGGTTGCAGCTCAAAGGGTGAATTCGTCTTAAATAATTTTGTGGCACTTGGTTGGACTAGGCCTGCTTGTTCATAATCTATTGCTCATATGTGCTCCAACCATGTGCAATCGCAATCCATGCTCATGACTCCTTTCTTGATCCTAAAAACATTTCTCTTGCTTGGTTTGGAGTTTTCTCATATCTATTCTATCATTCATCCCTGAGTGTCGTATTCTATGGTATCCATCTCTCCTTCGCTTTGGTCACTAATGGAACAACAGTCTTCGTACTCATCGTTAGAGCTATCTTCATCTGACTATTCATCATCTCCCAACTCTTGATACGACTTTTTTGGTGACTAAGACCCAATTTTACATCAAGTTTAAGTTTTGCACTTTGGCCCATCACCACATAGGTTTATCCAAGAGATCTTGAAGAGGTTTAAGGTTAGCAGCCAGGTTGCCTATTAGCTTGTTTATAAGATGCTCTAGGATCTCAAGGAGTTTTTGCTTATTGCTGAGGATATGAAATTTTACAGGGTTTGGCCATTCGTTTGAGCTCTTAGCCATCATGCAGACTGGCACTGAAGCTTCATCTTTGGGCTTACCGACTGTCTTAGTAGCCTACTCATACTCCTCACCGTCTAAGAATGGCAGATTGATAGTGGCTAGCACATGCATCCAATCTCACTCATCTTCTAGATAAGGGATATACTTAGTCAAAGGCCCATAAGATTTTGTAATGTGGGCTTCACCTTTTAGTGTGGCTAAGATGGCATTTAGGTTGACTCGTGTTGTCTTTCAAGTGTCCATCTCTACCCTCACTGCTTCTATTCTATTGCCTAAGAAGATTAGACCATTACCCCAGTCCTCTATGACCCGTGCATTACGCATCCACAGCCGGCGTAACAGGATGTCATAGTCCACCCCCTTCATGACTATAAAGTCAACATAGAATTGGACTCCTGCGATCTTCAAGGGACAGTTCTTTAGTACTCTAAATGGCCTCACCTTCATTTCGTTCGCTCGTGACATTAAACATAGCATTCTCAACAGGTGGGTTACCCCAATCTTGGAGTACTGCATGGCTAAGCACACTAACTCCTACCCCTGTGTCTACAATTCCCTTTCTTATGGTATCTCCGAGAGCTAAGATCGGTAAGACAGCCTGCATTTCTGTGACTTTCCAAAAATCATTGAGATGCAAGGATTTGGGCATTGATTTCACCATCAAACTCAGTATTTGTGTCTCTGCATCATGCTCATGCAAGTCAGTGTGGCAGCTTGCTCCATCGAACCTTCAACCCACTATTTCAGCTCTTGCCACAACATTGAATGGATGTTGCCTAAGCAGGTCTCCTAGGCTTAGCATCACAGAGGTGGTCACTAGTGTGGTGAGGAGGTTGCTAGCAACTTGCTTTTCTCCAAATTGTGCATTCCCAGGCCAATGGCCTTGACTGATTTGCTGGCCCGTAGCATTCAAGCTCTGTTTAAGTGGCATTGCTTGTGG
>NW_028230108.1:0-26178 GCF_053477565.2 Lygodium microphyllum | reverse complement strand
TTCCATTCACTTTTTTAACTTTATATATACAAACCCTAAAACCCCATGGGCACCCATCCCTTTTTACATGACCGGCCATTGTAGCAAGGTCCATTTTTATAATTCCCTCTTTTTGCTTCATGCCCTAGGCCTATATTCGACTATTCTTTTACAAGTAGCACAGGAGGGAGCTAGCGCTCTTTTACAAGAGTTTTTGGAGTTTTTGAGGCGCTTTTTACTTAAAACTACGCTTTTGGCCCCAGCTTAGCTTTAGAGGCTGCCTGCATGTCTTTGCTCCTTTTTCATCTTCTTTCCACTTTTTCATTCATCCTTCCGCCTTCTCGGCTTGGAGTTAACAGTGTACAAGTTCCAGTGATCCAGAATATACTAGATACTTAGGAAAACTTAGAAGATATCCATGAGATGTGACTACAATAAACTCTTCTCTTTTAATCCAAACTCGAATATATCAAATACAATAAGTTGTTATTTCAAAAGACCACTGTCATGTAGGAAATTTTGCCCTCCTATTTTGCCTTTATAAATACCTTTATGAATTAGGACATACATGTGTAAAGAAACCTTAATTAGGGTTAGCTAGGGATTAGCAAGGGTTTACCTATAAAATGGCAACCAGCCAAGTGTAGCATTATCTATTGATCATTTGAAGACATCTTGTTCTAGGTAACTTTCTCTCTTGTATTCCATTTTTAAAGCTATGGCAGCTTGCCATGTTAATGAAGGTTAGTCTCTTTCCATTTTCAATTTATCTTGTTGATTTCCTTTTTCTTTATCCATGGTCGGACATGGAGCTAGGCCAGTTTAGGCTAGTTAGGTTAGCTTTTTTACATTGGTATCAGAGCCTTGCTTTGATCCAAGGCAGGCTTTAATTCCATCATTTTCATGATTATGACCTTGCTAGGGAGGTCATTGTCCATGTACAATTTGGCTATAGCATGTACAATTTGATTACAATATGGTTTGGTTTGGTTATAACCATGGATTTTTGTGTCTAGTTGACTGGGGGTGACTTGCATAGTAAACAGTGGTTGGAATTGAAGAAACTATCATTAATCTTGGTCAAGAAGGAGGTTCTTGGCATGATCTTGGTCAAGATGGAGGTTCTTGGCATGATCCAGTGGATAATGGTGGACTCCAGCTGACTTTGTCAAGTCGTGGTCCATTTTGAGGCCTTTTTGGAGGTCTTTTGACAAAAAGAAGGCTACAGACATTTGGAAAAGGGTAAAACCTTCACTACTTTTTGGAACATACACGTTTCTTTCTCTCTCTTCAAGCTTCCATTGAAGCTCTTGTGCAAGAAATCTTCTTCCAGTTCACTACCTTGGCTCTTCGCTTGACTCCAATGGTTTCCATGGTACCTTGCGCTTGAATCTATAGCTTATAAGCTCTCTATGGAGCCCCATTTTAACCATGATTGATCTCATTTTTCTTCAGTAGTAAGGCAAGCTGATTCTGCATTGTTTGCACCTAAAGATCCCTTCTCCCTTCTGTTAGGGTTTCTTCTCAGACAGCAAGAGTATATCTCGGCCATGCTGTCTGCCAAGGCTCACCTCTTTTCCGAGGTTTCTCGTACTAGTGAAAAATGGGTGATGCTGATGATGTGCAACCTCTTGTATGTGATAATGGATCGGGTACGGTTAAGATTGGTTTCGCCGAAGATGATGCACCTCTAGCAGTAATTTCCAAGCATCTGTTTCAATCCAGCTAGTAATCTCTTGCGAGGAGGAAGACAAGCGCTCTGAGCTGCCAAGCAGCCTCGACCGACTCAGTCAAAGCGATAGAAGACTGTGGACAATAACACCGTAAGCAACTGCCTCATCAGGCTTGATGCTCTTGCAGAGCTCTTTCCCATTGAAGAAATCCCGAAGCAGTTGCTGCACTTTGGGAATCTTGAGGAGGTCTTGCACCTTCTAATTCCCCTCACCATTGAGAATTGTAGCCTGGACAGCAGCATCGTAAGCAACTGCCTCATCAGGCTTGATGCTCTTACAGAGCTCTTTCCCATTGAAGAAATCCTGAAGCAGTTGCTGCACTTTGGGAATCCTAGTAGAACCTCCTATCAAAACCATGTCGTGAATGCTGCTCTTGTCCATCTTTGTATCCCTCAAGCACTTCTCCACTGGCTCCATACATTTCCTGAACAAATCCATGTTGAGCTTCTCAAATCTGGCTCGAGTAATGGTGGAATAGAAATCAATACCCTCATATAGAGAGTCAATCTCAATAGTTGTTTGAGAATTAGATGAGAGGGTTCTCTTTGTTCTCTCACATGCAGTTCTTAGCCTGTGTAATGCCCTTGCATTACTATTGATATCTTTCTTGTACTTCCTCTTAAATTGAATATGGTTCTGTTGAAGGCTCCTTAATGCACTCCAGCATCTTCAAAAGGATTGGAGGCTCCAACTTGTTAAGCATTTTTTTCAAGAGCTCTCGAGGATTTGAATGAGCAGAAATCAAGGGTTAACAGGAAGCTCACCGAAGGCATCAACTAGCCAGTATTCCTTTGTAGAGGCTCCCAAAGGCTTCAAAGGGTTGTATGACAGCCATCAGGGGTTGTATCTCTATGTCAATCATGACTTTGAGTCGCTTATGTGACCAGGAAAGTTGCGTGCATGTTCAGATCTATGTGTGAATACTTAGGCTCATGTCTATTGTTCGATGGCGATTGAAGACTTGACTAACCACTATATCGGTTCATGTCTGTGTATGAGCAGAGAGTGCGGCTTCAAGAAAGAACTCATTCGTTCTGTGCGTGATCATAGTGAACACAAGTTTAATATTATCTTCTAGAGCTTGACATATCTAATTCTACATTGATATGAATAGACAGTCAACACAGGCTTAAGCTTCTACATCAGTGGCCCTCAAGAATTTAGCTCAAACGTAATCTGTGCTGCTTTTAAAAAAAAGACCATTAAATCTACATGTTTTGGAGAGCTGATCCTCATCTTTGGAAGACCAGCAAGCTAATCACAAGGACCAGAACCCGGTTCATCATTCAAATGTAGCATAACCAAAGAAGACACAGAGCAAGGGGGATTTCAGAATTTTGACAGTCTCAGTACCTAACTGGCATTGAACCAATGCATCAAATCTTGGCTCAATCTGGTATCAGCTTGCTACAATGGTCTAAGGTAGAAACAGTTCTACCAAATCCGGTGATGAAGCCCTCATATTTGTAAGTTCAAACACTGCAACAAATAGAGCAAAATTATGCTTGCAATATGAGAGGATTCATGAAGGGGAAAAAAAAAAAAAGAGAAGAACCAAAGGAAGAGAGTGATAAAGACATGGGGTTTAGCTTGTTTGATTAGACAATTCTCTTTGATTCTGCGGTCTCTGATTCAGCTTGTTTGATTAGACAATTCTCTTTGGTTCTGCGGTCTCTGATTCAGGTCTTGATCAAGGAGGTAACATGGTGTTAGATCACTGCTTTATATGTTGGATCTTGAATGTGAATCATAAAGAAGTATAGGGTTTTGGGGCAATTCAAGAATTTGGTCACACTCATTGTCTAGAGCAGATCACAACTGGTTGATGAATTTGGAAGAGATCATTTCCCCTGCTTTGGCTACTTGTGCAACTGAAAATGAATAGCATTAAAACACCATTTTTCTATGCATTTGGAGCAGCTATGCAAGAACAAGTGCACTATGCAAACCAATAGCATGCTTATCATGAAGATTATGAAGAGTACGCAAGGTATAGACATCAATCACATGATCAAAAACATTATGAACCACAATCTTCTTGTCATTGATATTATGAACAACAGTATGACTATGATTGGAAGTTGTATTATGACAATGAGTACAACGAGCATTGGTGTGTCCAACAACATGCATATGACAGTGATGAGAACACTATTGAGTTGCAGCATAGAAATAATGATCATAATATTTTTGGACAGCAACAACATGTCAATCATTATGTTTATGATCAGCCCCAAAAGCAAGGACACCCTTGCAATCATTTTGGACACTCTTCCATGAATGAGAATCATGTGGGAAGGCCATAAGGAATTGAGAAAGGTTTCAAATCTTTTGATATGCGTTCAAATAGACAGTTGTACATGAATAGGCAGAAACATGTATATGATCATGATTTTGGTTATGAGCTGCTACAATCAAATGCTCCTACAGAAATTCAGCCTTATGCAATAAACCATGGACAGCAAGCTCGTGGTTATGGTTATCATTTGATAGATGGGGAAAATGTCCGTCAATTTTCTTTCAGTGGTGTACATGGCATCTACTTGTCAAGTCATAGCTTGGACAACATAACTTCCAAGGGCCTATGTTACAAATGCAAGGAGAAGAGCACTCTTGGGCATGACAATGTATGCAAGGCAAAGCATATTAACGTATCGGTTGTTCTTGAGTTCCATACTCCTCATGGCATTGGAAGAAAGCTTATTCCTCATCAACAACTGATGGAAATGCAAAGGCAGCTAATATGCTACAAGAGTAATGAGCATTGGTTACCTCATCATGAGGGTTATTGCAGGAATAAACATTTTGCTATAGCCCTTGACTTGGAAGACCCAATGGAAGATGTATATGTTGGGCAAGGACATAACAGTCATGGGCAGCAAGAAGATGATGCCTATGCTGAAAATCAAGCTAAAGATGTGACTGGGCAGCAAGGGCAAATTGCTCTAAATGCCATACATGTAACACATGTAGTTAATGAGCAATCATGTATAGAAGAACAAGAAGAAGAGAATGTTTTTAGTGACCAAGATGAAGAACCAAGAGATGTAGTTGTAAATGAAGAACAAGAGCATGTAAATGTTAGTGATGATCAAGAGGACTGTGCAGTCAACCAAGATGATGCATATGACAATGAATCTAATGCTGAAGATGAAAGGACTGAAGAAGATTCAATTGACCAAACAAGCATTGAGGATATGAAATCATTACATGATGATTTTCAGTAGCTCATACCTCATGTAGATGATGACTTTTAGCATCCTATTGATTATGATAATGATTCATCAGGCTTTCTTCATCATTATGGAGGTGTTAACGATAATGCTGATGATCTTTCATTCCCATATGATCCATGGATTTACATGAATGCATCTATGGATTATGGACGCGATTTATCACATCCTTTTGATCCTGGAGGTGATAATAACTTTTATGCAGAATACCTTACTTATGAAAGCTTTGATTATGGTTTTTTCATTTTATTCAGACACAGCTTGTTGTATAGAAATTCTATGATGAATTAAATTGCCCTGACGCAATCAATATATGGGTTTGAGGGTATAGGTTGATGCCTTGGGTTACGTATTTTGTATCTACACCTCAAACACTGAATTTGGACACTTCAGTCAGAAGTTATGGGCATTTTACTTCAGCTACCTTATTCAGCCCTGCTCTCTGTTTCATGACAGTTACTCCTATCCTATGAAGACCATTTATTGAAGATCCGCTTTTGGAGTTTATCATGGATTATGCAGCCTCTACTCTACCTTCTTACATGTTTCCATCCTTGTAATCAATGCAATTTCAGCTTTGAGGACAAAGCTTCTTCAGGAGGGGATGGTTTGTCATGTAGGAATTTTTGCCCTTCTATTTTGCCTTTGTAAATACCTTTATGAATTAGGGCATACATGTGTAAAGAAACCTTCATTAGGGTTAGCTAGGAATTAGCTAGGGTTTACCTATAAAATGGCAGCCAGCCAAATGTAGCATTATCTCTTGATCATTTGAAGACATCTTGTCCTAAGTAACTTTCTTTCTTGTATTCCATTGTTTTAGCTATGGCAGCTTGCCATGTTAATGAAGGTTAGTCTCTTTCCATTTTCAGTTTTTCTTGTTGATTTCTCGTTTCTTTATCCATGGTTGGACATGGAGGCTAGGTCAGTTTAGGCTAGTTAGGTTAGCTTTATTACAACCACGTGCTTATGAGTAATCAGAATGTCACAACGAATGTGTGATGGATCCCTACCCCACAGGTTCGAGAAGGAAATCCCCAGTTCTTGCGAGATGAGGACATCTCGAGTTCTCTAAGGGGGAGAAAATGTAACGTGCCGTCCTAACAAATGCCCCCCTCTTTTTTACAATGAAATTAACGATTTTTTTTTGTTTTCCCCCCTATCGTCGCCTGGCAGGTGGCAAGGGGGGGGAATGTAGTAGTTGACGTCGCAAGTGGGGAAATGGTGAAGAGGAGGATGACGTCAAAGGGAATCAGCATGATGACGACGAGGGAGGGCAGCTGGAGTCAACGTGGAGAAGATGGAGACAATGACAACTAAGGGAGAGGGTATGCTGATGGGGAACTACAAAAGAAGGCCACGTGGCCTACATTCCTCCCTCCCCTGACTTGTGACGAGCCTGCCATGCATACAGACAAGTGTTGGATGGGAGGAAGACGCTGCCGCCACCACCACTTCACTACTCCACTCCCCCAAACAATACCACTTCCCCTCCTATAAAGTCCCCCCCCCCCCCACCCCAATTGTCAAGGGAAGGAGGAGGACCTTGGAGAGCTCGATGTTGCGTAGGTACCAAGATAGTACACCACCATCCTTCCTAAATCCCCCCCCCTCCCCCCCCCCCCCCCTTTGCCATTGAGAGAGGGAGAGAAAGAATGAGAAGAAGAGAGAGAGAGAGAGAGATAGATAGAGAGAGAGAGAGAGAGAGAGAGAGAGAGAGAGAGAGAGAGAGAGAGAGAGAGAGAGAGAGAGAGAGAGAGAGGAGGGGAGAACCTTCTAGAAGGTTACTCCCTCTTCCCCTCCTTAGAGGAGGTGGCCACACGTGTTTCCTCTTCCTTCTTCCTCGAGTTTTATTACCTTTCCCGCAAACTTAATCCCTATCGTGTGAGTTTTTTTCCCCCTCTTCTACTCAAGAGGCTGCTTGAAAATTCCTACGGAAATTACACCTAAAGCGAGGAAGTTCGAAAATGGCCCCCAAGGGAAAAATGTCGAGTGCGGGTGGGCAATCCCACAAACTGCAATGAAGCCCTGGGCAAGGACATCACTGCCCATCCAACTGCACTACCAGTCGTAAGTAATGTATCTCCAGTTTGCTGAATACTTGCTTTGAGTCCCACATGAGATGCATTAGGTCCATTCGAGAATAGGACATTAGGAAGGATAAACTACATCGCAAGTATTCGAAATACTAAATTCCCCAAATGCGCGTATCAAGAGAAGACCATTGTATTTAAATGCTATACAATGAATTCATAAATATATAAGACTCAAGCATTGTCAGCTTTCCATCCTAGAAATAGTATGTGCATTTAGTCGTCACATCAAAGGTATATGTCACAACTCTCATGTTTGATAGATTGCATGGCAAGCAACTTATTCTAAAGAGAACCATTTTCGAAGCTTTAGACCTTTGCCAAACTCTCACTAATATCTCATGCCATTAGATTGGGAATCTTGATGTTGTGCTTAACTAGTACAAACAATGATCATAAGGATTAGAGGGTGAGTTGCCTTGTGATCCACCGATAAACACTATGTTTGTCAATCCAAATTTGGGGATTGGGCTAGATATAGACAACTTCGGGCCTCAAAGGCAGGCAGAGAGCTCAAGGGGTTAGGGAAACCCGAGGCAAAGGAAAGGCCGATGCTTCCGTATTTGCTGAGAAGAGGGTTAGGTTATTGATCAATATAAGTGCTCAATAGAATTTACATTCTCGCATAGTTGTATAAGACCTTGGCATGTGTCTTAGCCAAAGTGTTGAGTAATTTTTTGCGTGGAATCGCTTAGATCCCAAGGGGGAGAGCAAACACGCGATGGAAGGTTATCGCGACTATTCTTGCAATATTTGGAAAAATATACCATTGTTTTGTTGATTGATCAAATAACATCTTGAATGCTTTTGCATTAAACTAAATGTTGGATGCGATTTGGATGATAGTTTCAAGTGCTTGTGTTTGATGGTATATGCATGGTAGGGGTTTGTAATGACAAGTTGCCATGGGAATAAATGAATGTTATCTTGGAAGATGATAATAGGATTGATTGCCTTGATTATCCTTGATTCTTAATTGGATTAATTAAGGAAATATATTTTGCATGGGTGGATCATCTCCAAGATCACACCGCGGATTACCCCGAGATGACATTGCTCGATTCATGGGCCGAAGGTCGAGTGGTGAAAAGGCCAACCACGGAAAGTGTAGTTAAAGACTTGGTAGCTGGGGCACATCTTCAACAATCCTATGGGAAGGTACAGAAGGTTTAGATGATCACCCTTTACAACTATATATTGATGGTCCTCACCATCAGATGACATGAAGAGTGCATCTAGAGAAGCTTGAAAACAATGCGCCACCAAAGAGCTAACAATTGATGCAATGTGGCTTCTTAGATAGCAAGTGTAGCATTGCATACAAGTAGCATCCATGAAGCTTCTTCCCTCTTTTTGGATTGACTATCCTATCCTATAGTATACTAGCTGCCAACTCCCCCATTTTGTATCTACTATCCAATCAGTGCTAATACAACACCTCTCTTATGTATCAATAGATCAATTTTGGATCAATTATTAAGTTCAAGTTTGTCTCACCACTTGTATTTGTATATACTTGTTTGCACATCACAACAAGCTATTCCACTGTTCATACACTACAACTCTTTGTTTTTTTTGGAAGCTTCACACAGTAGCCACAGAACGAGGGAAAGGGTATTGGTGAGAAGAGCCTCACCTTCGTCTACCTCTCTGAATTGCTTGATCTCTACACAACTCTACTTCCAATGCTTTCATATCTGCAAACAACAAAAAGAGGATGGCATGAGATGGGTGCTTACTAAAAAGGGATGGGATGGATTGTCCAACTGCCCCATTTGCAAGTAAATCCTACATGCCGATTGAAAATATTTATCTTTCCCAATTAAAGGGCCACATGATAAAGAGGTAGCATGTACCTAACTCAGGTATTGCTTGTTATTCATTTCTTCCACATATTTTTTACACGCAACAGTTGGATGACATGGTCCACCATATGCTTAATTTCTTCATATTTCAATGAATTCACCACATGCAAAAGTATCAAATATGAGCCACTTCAAATGTACAAAACATTTTCACACTTTGTAACACACCAAGTTGTGAAATTACAATGTAGGAATAGATGGGCATGTTTCACACAAAAATCCCCCTTGATTATCACATAATTGCTTTCAATTCCCAACGACCCAATTCATAGTTAAAAAGGCTTGAGCGAAAATCACAACAAAGACACCAAACTGGGTATGGCAAACCAAAATAAATCTATAGATGATCAATTCTAGACGAAGAGCCATGACTATGTGTGACATTTGGCACATATTGAGTCATCTCACATGAACCATTATTGGCAAACAATGCTAATAACACACCCATACAAACCACCTTCACCCCTTCATAGTGGTCAGTTTAGGCTTGCTCCAAAGCATACTTCTTTTTTGGATTGATTAGGACCAATAGATCTTAATAACCACCGAAGAACAAAAAACCAACAACAATACAATAGACTCCAGCATAATGAAAAGAAATACCTAGTCTTTTTGAAAAATTAAAATTTAGATATGGCACATATCAGAACTCATCAAGCCAAAAATCAAGCAAAAAGCTCTCAATTGGCAAGAACTCTCCCTTTGCTTTGTGCAATGTACCTACGAAGAGGAGCTCTACAACACCACACAGATAGAAACCCTACAAAGTTAGCATAAACATCAAGGCATGCATGGCAAAAATTAGAACACACTTGCATATAGGAGAAGCAATCAGTCCAAGTTGAGGGGCATTTTTGAAAGTACTTAAACATGAGGTTTTGTTATGTGTCACCATGCTAAGCAATCTCAAAGCCACTACTTTATATAGTAATTTTTGCTATGAAATATATATTTACATTTATGTCTTCCATATTTGTATACTCATCACCTTTATTTTGAGAAATTTTAATTTTTGAGTTTATTTAATTACCATGTATAGCCATTAACAAGTGTACTTTAACACATGCATCCACGAACAACATCCTTGCATGCTTAGAGTCATGTTGCCAATCCAAGGGGAGCATTCTACAAATTGGGGGAAGCCTCATGCTGCCAATCGAAATGAGCAAATTGTCAATAGGGCGCCATGCCCCGCTACTCAAGGCACAATTCTCCCTATCTCTCCAGGTCAATTCTCACCCGAAATGGTTTCAAACTCAACCCTTGCATGCATGTGACATTGCACGTGTTGTTAGTGTTGAGCCCCATCGCAACACCCTTCACATTACCAAGCCAAGCTTTTCGTAGTGTCACTTGAAGATGGCACCTCAGAGCTCCCCTCTTGATTCCTCGCATGTAAGTCATCCACATCTAAGCAGCTTCTCCTAAAAAATGTACATTGGACATTCCTTTATGCCACCTTCTTCCAACATCGATGCCACTCAAGTGTGAGATAGGGAAGTGTCGGTACATGGAAAGTGGAGGAATCGAGGGGGATTGTATGTGGGGGCTTTCCAATGGTAGTGTAGCACAGAGAGAGAGAGAGAGAGAGAGAGAGAGAGAGAGAGAGAGAGAGAGAGAGAGAGAGAGAGAGAGAGAGAGAGAGAGAGAGAGAGAGAGAGAGAGAGAGAGAGAGAGAGAGAGAGAGAGAGGTTTGCCATGCAGTGTTCCACCAATGGAGCTGTATGGAGCAACATCCATACAGGATTGGCTCCTATCTGGTTGTTGCCCATGCTTGGTTCGGGGCAATTGCGACATGTGGCAAGGGGAGTATTTGCAATCGTGTCCCCCAAAAAATTACACCAAGTATTTAAATTCCTTTTTAAAATTAAAGTTCCTAGTCAATTCCACTTGTCCTATTTTCCCTTAGTAGGAAATTGATGTGGCACACATGCAATAAGGTTGGGACACCCAAATTTTTAGTGTAGAAGGGCCAATGGTGTGTGAAAAGTTAAGTGTTCCCCCGTTGGCCCCTTTACCCTAGCCTAAACCTTAGGAGCGTTGAGCTTTTGCCATGCAAGACTGCGTGCTATTTCTAGGCTAGGTGTGAGGCTTTGGTATCCCTCGATAAGATACAGCCAAATCGAAAGAAAAGGTACTCTGCGAGAGCGAGAGCTGGAGCGTCTGATATGAACGCTCGTTTTTTTACTGGTTAGGTAATCTGCGAGAGCGAGAGCTGGAGCATGTGATATGAACGCGCGTTTTTTTCTTGTTAGGTAGTGCCCCATCTACCTACATTGGGAGTTTGTAAATTCCAGAAGGCAATGGCACCGAGGAGATCCACAGCCAAGCTATGGCCCGAGTTTAGCAAGAAATACGTTGGGCAGTTTGCAACTCTCGCGTGGCTGATTGCCATTATCTTCTGGTTGGCCTTCACCTCCTCAGGTTACTCCCTATGGCAGTCTTTCTTTACACAGGACACATTGCGGCTTTCTTCAGGGCCCGGGAAACAGTCCTATGCTGATCATCACATTTGGAGCAATGGATCAATGGAGAAAGAAGGTGAATTTCCTTCGGATGAGTATTTGAGACAAGTTGATCCATCGAGTGAAACTGAAGAGCAACATGTATTCGAAGCTTTGAAGCATTCTGAAAATGCCTCTTTGCAGATGATTACTGCTGCTAGTTTTCCTACGGATTCTAATGAGGACAGCAGTATTTTCCTAGCGGAGATTAGTGAGCGGGCACGTCAAGCTCAAGGTTTTAGAGAGATCTCAAGTCAGATAAAACAAACTGAGCTTATTAGCCCTCAGCTGCAGGATAGAGAACCACTCCGAAATTGTGCTTCTGTAGAAGAGATGGGACTTGCTGCGGTGGGAGACCCTACATTAGCCAGTTTGGAATTCAGAAGACTGATCAAAGATTACTTTCTACAGCACGGTAATACTTGCCTGAGGAATACTTGAAAAATACTTGCCTCAGGTTTTGTCTTTTCCTAGGACAGTGTTTATTCCGAACAAAAAGTGTCACTACTCTATATTAATGGCATGGTAAAATCAACTCCACTGGATTCTTGGGTTAACATTGTTTTATGCACAGGTGCAAGCCATGTTAGATCTCTGCCAGCAGAAGAATTTTGCTGTAGGGGTTTTGTCTATGGAAGGGCCACAGAGGACGGTCTTGGAAATGACATTTACAAGATCCTTACAGCTGCTGGCCTGAGTATTATGTTGAATCGTTCTCTTATTATCGGTGAGCATGGGTACATTGCTATCTTCTACTGTCCATATGCTGAAATCTGCATGAGCAACTCAACATTCTTAATACACTTGTTTTAATTTCTACAATTGAGCAGTTTACTTTATCTTTGTTCATTGGAGGAATAGATGCTCCTTTGAAGTTGCTTATGTTCTTGAATGACATGGTTTCATTTCTGTCAGCAGCTCAACGAACCCTTCGTACCTTGGACTATCGGGTCGCGTGCATCTACCTTTTGGAGACTATCTGAGTTATTCAAACCAGACTTTCACTATACGTGAGGTGAAGCAGCTCTGGGTAAAGCATGATTGTGCTGGAACATTCCAAAGGCGTCTCACTATGAGAATAGATGATTTCCAAAGGCCAACCCGCACCAAGGTCTTTTGTGAGGACTGGAGTAAGTGGCAGCATCCAATCATATGGTAGGATGGCTTACATTTCCCAATCCGTCTAGCTTGTTTATCTTTTTAGAGATGATAGATTGTCTCATGTCTTCCTTAATCATTCTTTTCCTTCATTGATATATGGCTTCTTTCAAAATGCTTATTTTTATTGCATGCTAGGTCCAAGGGGATGATTTGCTTGCCACCTTCTTCAGTTTTTCATCTCTGATTTAAATTAAAAAAACAAATTACATCTCTCAACAATATGGAGGGGAAGAGTAATGACTATCTTCTCTATTTAGGTTAGTGTAAGTGATTGTCTATGATGCTTCTTGTTTGGATCTAGGCACCCAAGTGAGAAGCCTGAGATGCAGCATCTGCACTCCATCTTCAACAAGGTCCTCTTGTTGTTTCTTGCAGTGTATGTTAGCATTCAATCAAATATGGTGATTCATCTCTAAAACTGCTGGATTTGGCTCTATTGGTACCTATTAGTAATGCAATTGGTATGCAAAACCAATGGCAAATAGATCTTCCAGTGATCCCGTGGCTGTGGCATTAGTTCGTTAATGGTTTCCCTTCGGTAGACCAATGATTGAGTTTGTGACAATATCCTCTCAATTGTTGTGAGAATGGATTGGAGATGACGAAACTTATAGCCTTTTGTGTGCCTTGCTTAGACCACAATTATTAGGTTGTGCATATGTGAATGCATTGTCTGAAGAGAACTCTTTGCTTAGATTTACAAGAATGGATTGTATTTTGTGCTAGTGGCACGTGGGTCACAATGACATTATTGCAAAGTAGAAAGCGCTACATCACTACAATTAGTGGCTAGTTTTGACATATTATGTAACATTGGAGTTGTGTGAGCCTTGACTAGGTTTGTTTATTGCCAATGAGCTATCAAATATTTAGTCTATGAGCGCACTCCACTTTGAAGGTGGGGACTGAAGTCTTACTACTTATTACACTAGTTTTTGAGCGAAGCTTAGTCTAGAAGAAGAGTTTTTAGTTGTATGGAGATGGGTCCTGCACTAAAAATTAGTGTGCATTGGGCCTTGGCATATGATTTGTATGTTCCAGAGATTTTCATTCTCAAATAGATGAGCAAGCAAGTATTTCAGTAGGACTAAGTAGATGCTGTTTGAGGTAGTACATGGGTGCTTAATTAGCACACCTTTAACAATGCATTGGAGGTTGCTAGGTATAGAAACTGCAGGTTGGATCGCCTTGACCTTTTGGTGGTTCCTTATGTGGCCCTTATCTATTCTTGATAGACCGTGGAACAACACAGCCATGGATTTTATCTTTGATCTTCCTAGGACACCTACTGGGAATGATGGCATATGGACCATTAATTGTAGGTCTAGCAAATAGGCTCATTTTATTGCGGTGAGGAAAAAGATAACTGTGAATCACATGGCAAGATTGTTCATGCAAAATATCTTTAAATATCATGGCATGCTATCGTTTATTGTGAGTAGTAGAGATCCTTGCATGATGAGTCTCTTTTGGAGAGGCATTTTGAGAATATGGGTACTACCCTAAAGTTCTCATCTTCTTTTTATCCATAGATAGATGGGCAGTTGAAGAAGCAAATGCTATTGTTTTAGATATTTTGAAATGCTATGTGTCTGAGCATAAAACAAAATGGAAATAGTTTTTGCCTCTTGTGGAATATGCTTATAACACATTGCACAATTCCACTGGGAAGACATTGTTTGAGATTGTGGAAGGGGGGAAGAAAGTCCCACCCGTTTTGCATACAAAAGATAAGATCTTTGAGACTGACAAGTAGGTTGAGAGTTTGGATGAAGCTTATGCTAAGTAAAGATAGCTCTCCAAAAGACTCAAGCAAAACAAAAGAAAATAGTTGATTTTCCTAAACTTAGCATGAGGTATTATGGGTGAAACTAGCCTTCCTTCCTTGGATGGGTGGTGGACAATGGATACTGTGTTGGTCTCAAAATTGGCGGCTCTTAGTATTCCTTTAACTTAATTGAAGAAGAAGTTGATGTACACTGGGATTTTTCCAATCTCTTTTGATATTTCAACTTCCCTTGTTGTCCCAAATGAACAAGTCTTTAATTTGATTTGCCCCTTGATTCAGGCATCAAATGGCCTTTACCCACTTTTATGGAGATGGAAAATCCCCCAAATTCATTGATCCGCTGGTCCCTCCAACATGAATTTGACTGAAAATAGCTTATATTCTATTGAATCCAAGTCTTGGAGCTTTCAATTTTTGGCACGCTTCTCGAGGTTGCTGCTAAACCCTAATTTCTATTGCAAATTAGGGTTTACAATAGGAAAATCTGAAATTTCTCAACCTCTGGTGATCTCAATGCAGTTATTTTTGGAGCAAGTCTGTAGAAAGGCTGGGAGATGAGAGAAAATGCCGAGGAGGGAGTAAATTTAGACTTTTTTCGCAAAGAACTGAAGAAAATCAATCATTTACTGTTGCTACTTAATCTCTACAGCTTGTAGATGCTATTGCTTGCTGCAGATTGGTCTTCTTGTGCCCTTGGTTGCCTCAGAAGGTCTTCCAATGGTTGCAGATCAGACCAGCAACATCTCCTCTTTCTCTCTTGTAGGCTAAATGCACTAAGATGTCTCTCTCCAACCTCCAAAGTTGTTTTCCAGACTTGCATGGGCATTTTTGACAAGTGGTAGCCTTTTCAAATAGTTTTCCTAGCATTATCTATAATTATATATTAATTTTTAGTCTTTAAATACTAAAAATTAATGTAGTAATTATTTTGGTTTTCAAAGAAATAATTTGACTTATCTATAATTAAATTGGCTAGGCAACTTCCATTTCCAAGTATCTTTGCGTCATCTTGACTATTAAATTGGTGTTAGGTACCATTAAACACTACTTCTCTAGTGTTACCAATTGACACTTATGGCTAAATAAATGACCTAGGCCAACAATTGATACTAGATATCACCAAGTGTTTGTGCAACATAACTTATAGTAACTTTTGCCTTTGATATCCCACTATTTTCTCGGGTCCTAGGCTCGTAAATTTACTCTAACCCTAGCTACATCTCACACTGTAACAATTACTTAACCACGTGATTAAAAATTAATCCATATGTTAATTGAGGTTTCAAAAATACATGTCTTCATGACAATGAGTCTTTCTAAGTGTTGCAAAGTATCAATGAGGTGGCTTACAGATCAAACCTATCTGATCACTGGAAGATTTACAATGTTTTTTATGTGAGTCTTTTTAGGCTTCTTCTTGGTGATAGGCTTGACGGTATCAATGATGAGATGTAGCCAAAGGTTGAGAAACTTGATGAAATCTTGGTTCCTGAGGAGATATTGACACATAAGGAAAGGAAGGTCAAGGGTAAAGTCTCACTTTGCTATTTGGTGAAGTTTCAGAATTATGCACCTCTTGATGCAAAATGGATAGAGGAGGATGATTTCATAGAATCATCTCATTTGTTACAATGTTATCTTGATACTTTTTAGTAGGAGCCGGCTCCGGTTTGGGTCAATTAGCTGGGTTCAGTTAGGCCCAACAGAGTGTAGATTTGGAGCATTGTATGATGCTCAAGAGAGAAGTGGTGCTTCTACCTTTTTAGTACATATATGCTCTAGTATCTAGAGGTTGTTTGAAGATCTTTCAGATTTCATACATGTATTTCTATGATTAGTCTACTAGATACTTGTGTTTTTATAGTTATGTTTAGTTATTTACCAGTGAAGTGAATACTATTTTCATAGTTGTGATTGATGGTATACTAGTGTAGTAACTATCGTCTTTTAAAAAAAATATACATTGCCAGAATATAGTGTAGTATCAACATGCTTAGTTACATTGAAATATGTATGGATAATTGTATATGGCTGTATATGCAATAACAATAGTGTGCTTGGTCACTTGAAAACATGTATAAACAACTATACGTTGACAATGTATGTAGTAATGGTAGTATGCTTGGTTGTTGGAAAACATGTATTGGTTATTTAGTACACTCTGTTGGATCTTAACTGTTTGTAATCGAGGTCACTTGCGATTTTTCAAGTGGGGGGTATATCACCAAAATGAGAAATGAACTTAATAATTTAAAACTACTTTACAAAGATTTTTAATTGAAATAAACTTTAATTCTGGTATCCCTAGCTCGACATGATGACCATTGCACTGTCTATGAAGGATTTGACTCTGGGGCTGGCGGTGGACAAGTGTATGGGCCATGTGGTACATGGCTAGGACTAAAGGAATAATATGCAATGTGAAACATTCATTAAATTAAAAATTTGCACCTTAGAATCGAGTTACATTGAAAGTTTCGCCCAATAAGTAGCTCACTTAGGGCACTTAAGTTATTAAGCAGACCTTAACTAAAGTTTCACCTAGTGAGCAACTCACTTATGATTAATGACTAAGTCATTAATTAGCCCTTAATAAAAAATGTGATATGATTAAGGAGCAGTTGGTTACTTATTTAAAAAGCTCATCTTGGCTATTTGGGGTTGCTTGTCTCTCATTTGGAGTAATCCAAGTTTGGAGATACTCCATCTTCTCTCTCATTTGGAGCAATCCAGCTTTGGAGATACCCTCTCTTCTCTTTCTTGCTGCAGAAAATTGCAGATTTCAGCTATGGAATGAGCTTACAGCATAGATAGATTGCAGATAACAATCAATTTTTCTTTTCTTGGAATGGGGATTCTATTGGGTAGTCTCATAACTCCATATACAATAAGACATGCTACTATTTTTGAGCTAAATATCAGATAAACAGATTATGACCGCACTATGGGCTGAGATCCTCTCTTCTTCTTTGAGATCTCAAGCCTAGTGCACTTTCAGGGTAATTTTGTCATGAAGAAAGTGACATTCTCACAGTTTCATTGTGAGAAATCCCCCCTGTTTGGGAGAAGAATAGTGTGGAACTGCATGGGGACTATGCAAGAGAGTTATCTTAGCAAATGCTCTGCGAAATTAGGCTCAAATGTTTGTTGTCATTTTTAGGGTTTGGCAGGTTGAAGTGTTTATTCACATGGGGACTCTATTGGGCAGCCTCATAACTCCATATACAACAAGGCATGCTCCTATTTTTGAGCTAAACTTAAAAAAAAAAGTTATGATGGCACTATGGGTTGATATCCTCTTTTCTTCTTTGAGATCTCAAGCCTAGTGCACTTCCTAGGCAAATTTCTCATGAAGAAAGCAAAATTCTCAAAGGTTCATCGCGAGAAAACCCTTGTTTGTGAGAGAAACAGTGTGGGATTGTATGGGGACTGTGCAAGAGAGTTATCTTAGCAAATGCTCTGCGAAATTGGGTTTAAATGCTTGCCGTAATTTTTAGGGTTTGGCAGGCTGAAGTGTTCATTCGCAATTTTGAACGCTCTACAGTTGGTTGAAGACCAGCAGTGAAGGTGTCAAGGCCATTGTGCACTCGTGGATCAGTTATGTTGCGAGAAATTGCTGAAATACAACCATTTGCAACCAATTTTGAGCATATTTCAGTAATCTATAAAAATATCGGAAGGGGGGCTAAGCTTTGGGGCCAATAAGTGTCAATGTGTGGTGTAGCACTCTAGCTCTAAAGGGTATTTTACTACCTTTGGTGGCGGATCTTGGAAGGTCCACAAAGGCTCTATGCGCATTGATAAAGGTAGCAAAAAGAAAATTTTGTATTATTTGCATTGTAAAGTATTACCTGGAAAGTTCTTGATTGTGGTTGAAGTTCATTCATAGATGGAACTTTGGCACAAAAGACTTAGCCATATGAGCCAAAAGGGTCTTTAGATTCTCTCATCTTTAGAGAGATTTGATGTAAAAGGCTCTGGTCTTGAATTTTGTAATGATTGCAATTATCGAAAACATGTGAAGTCTCCTTATTACTGTGGTGTTGTTAAGAAGTCCAATGCTCTCGATTTATTACACTTTGATGTGTGCACTATGCTTGCTATTTTATATGGGGGTGCACGGTACTTTGTTACTTTTATTGATGATTTTAGTAGAAAGTCATGGGTATATATGATAAAGAGCAAAAAGAAAGTGTTGGATACTTTTAAAAGGTTTCATGCTTTTGCTACCACACAGAAATGACTCAAGTTAAAAGCTATAAGAACGGATAATGGGGGTGAGTATGTTTCTAATGAGTTCAAAAAGTTTTGTGAGATACATGGTATTAAGAGGGAGTTGACAGCCCCTTATAATCTTGCTTTAAATGGCGTGGCTGAAAGATATAATCGCACACTTTGTGAGAGAGTCAGATGCATGTTGTCCACAGCTAATCTCCCGTAGTGGTTTTGGGGAGAGGCTCTTAAAATTGCAGTTTATGCTTGCAATTGCTCTCCAAATCATACATTGAAAAATGGTATTCTTGAAGAGGTTTGGTTTGGCAAACTTGCTTCATGTGACCATTTGCATGTCTTTGGTTGTGATGCCTTTGTGCATGTACCTGTAGATCAGAGGGCCAAACTAGACTTGAAATCTATCCAAGGCATCTTCATGGAATATGGAGATAAGGGAGAGATGAGTTATAGAGTTTGGCTTTCTCAGGGCAGGAAGATAGTACGTAGATGAGATGTAGTATTTAATGAGGCAAAGTTGTTGAAACATGGCACACAAGGTGACCTTGACAAAAAGAAAGTCGAATTTCAGCATGAACAGCTAGCCATTCAGCAGCCGTTAGTTGAAGATTTTGTCCCTTTTGATGCTGAAAATGAGTAGCAACCCATTGTACTACAGCTAGAAGATAATGGACAGCAAATAGATGGATAGAATGGAATAGGACATCAAGAAGAACATGCTGAATATAGGTTACAGCAGCATGAAAATGCTGAATATCAGCAACCTGGTGATGATGTGCACGTCCGTGAGGATGTAGGCCCATTGCTCGACAATACAAATCATCGGGTAAGAAGGTCTACACGTGTCAGAAGCAGCCACAGAGGTTTCAGCCATCTTTGGATTGCATTTTGTTGATTGATGAGGGTGAGCCTTTGACATTTAGAGAGGCACAGTCATGTGAAAACAAGAGAAAGTGGGAGCTTGCTATGCAAAAAGAGATGAAGTCTTTGTATGCAAATAACACTTGGGAGCTTGCTATGCAGAAAGAGATGAAGTCTCTGTATGCGAATAACACTTGGGAGCTTGTATCTTTGCCCAAGGATAGGAAAGCTATCCCTAATAAATGGGTTTACAAAGTGAAATGTATTGATGGGAAACCCAAGTACAAGGCACGGTTGGTTGCTAAGGGCTATACGTCTTTTCACCAGTGGTGAACATGATTGCTCCGTGTTTCGTTTGCTCTCATTGCATCCTTGGATTTAGGGTTGGATCAGATGGATGTGAAGACTACTTTGCTTCATTGTGTCCTGTAAGAAGAGCTGCACATGAAACAACGAAAAGGTTTTGCCATTCTATGGAAAGAGCATTTGGTTTGTAAGCTGAAACACAGCTTATATGGGCTGAAACAAGCCCCTAGGCAATGGTGCAAAAAGTTTGATATCTTCATGCTCAGCCATGGATTTAAATGCAGTCATGCAGATCACTGCTTATACATTAAAGGGCTGATGATGGAAGTCTTATTGTGCTGGTCTTATATGTGGATGACATGTTGATTGCAGGAAAGCATAAGAGTACTTTGAATGCTCTTAAAAGGCAGCGAAGTTGAGCCTTCTCTATGAAAGTTTTGGGGGCAGTTGGAACAGATTTTAGGCATGCACATTAAAAGAGATAAGAGGGTAGTACTTCTTGTTTCTCTTACAAGACAAGTACATTAGTAAAGTACTTAATAGGTTTAGTATGACTGATGCTAAGCCCCTTGGTGTGCCTTTACTGCCACATACAAAGCTTAGCAAAGTTGATTGCCCAAAGGATGTAGTTGCTAGTGCTATGAAGGACATACCTTATGTATTAGCTTGTGGATCTTTAATGTATGCTATGGTCGCGATGTGCCTTGATATTGCTCATGTAGTGGGAATTGTTAGTCAATTCATGTCTAACCTTGGTAAGCCACATTGGAAAGCAGTGAAATGTATTTTCGGATACTTAAAAGGTACACAAGAGAACTGTATATGCTATAGAAAGGGTACACTAGAGTTGCGAGGATTTTGCGATTCGGACATGGCAAGAGATCTTTGACACTAGAAAATCTACTAGTGGGTATGTCTTTACTTTGGTTGGTTCTGCTATCTCTTGGTGTTCAAGGTTGTAGAAAATTATGACACTAAGTACTATAGAGAGGGTGAATATACTTTAGCCACATAAGCTTTTGAGAAAGCTATTTGGCTTGGCTGTTTCGTCAAGGATTTTGGTCTTTCTTCATGTACTCTAGAGCTTGGATGTGATAGCTAGAGTGGAAGATGAAGATCTGCTGTATAAGGTGTGCTGTATACAAAGATATGCAGATATATACACAGGCACAGTGCGCGGGACTGTGTGTCTCCACCTCGACGATGCAACTTGCTGTCCACCTCGAAGTATGCTGCAGTCTGCACGAATCTCCAGCCTGAAATCTGCAAACACAAGTGGGAACAATGTACAGATTGCCGGCTATAAATAGCCAAGAATAATGCGATCAAATATGGCCGGTCGGCTGCATTAAATGCAGCCAACTGATACGGATCTGTTCGACTGTACCAGATTGCCACGTGGCAGCTGACGTGGCACGTGACGTAGCTGCCTGCTCTGCCAGGGGATGACTGACAATCGCTAACACCCCTCTTAGAGCCTGGATGGGGCAAAAGCCTGAGGGATTTGGCATGTCTTCGAAGTAGAGCCTGGGGAAGCGCCTTCGTAAACAAATTTGCAAGATTGTCCTCCGTCTTGCAGTACTCCAGGGCTATGGTCTCATCCAGAAGCTTCTCCCTGATGAAGTGGTACTGGATCTCTATGTGCTTCGTCCGGGCATGGAAAACAGGATTCTGTGCCAAGGCAATGCAACTCTCATTGTCGCATCGCAGAAAAGTAGGACGAGTCTGGGGGCATCCAAGCTCCTCCAATAATCTCTGAAGCCACATAGCCTCACATGTGGTGGAAGACGCGGCCCGATACTCCACCTCAGTAGACGAAAGGGCTACCGTGGGCTGCTTCTTGCTACTCCATGAGATAACACCTGCACCCAAGGTAAAACAGTAGCCTGTAGTAGACCGCCTGTGGTCCACATCGCCAGCCCAATCCGAGTTGCTCCAACTTGCAAGTACAAGATCTGAACCACCTGTGCCTGCTGGATAATGAATCCCTAAGTCAGAGGTTCCCCTCAAATACTGAAGTATCCACTGGGCAGCCTGCCAATGCACCGTCGGAGGTTCACTCATGAACCCTGCCAAGAGACCAACAGTAAAACAAAGATCAACACGAGTGTTGAGGAGCCAAATCAATGATCCAATCAACTGACAGTAGCAGGAAGCATCCGCCAAGGGAGAATTTGAATGTGAAGTGGCCTTCCAGTTCGGATCCATAGGAGTAGAAATGGTCCGACAATCCTCCATCGCAAAAGAAACCAAGAGCTCTTATACATATCTTTGCTGAGAGATGAAAATCCCCCTCTGAGACTGATAAATCTCATGGCCCAAGAAGAAGTGGAGTAGACCCAAGTCCGTCATCTCGAATGCCTGATGTAAAGCTGCCTTCGTCTCTTTGACCTTCTGTGCATGATCACCTGTGATAATCAAATCGTCAACATACAACACAAAAAGCACACAACCAGCCTCAAAAGTGTGTACATAAAGTTGCGGATCGGCCTTGGAGCGCCGATATCCCAACTGTGACTGAAGGAACGAGCCAATCTTCTTGTTCCATGCACACGGAGCCTGCTTGAGGCCATACAAGGCCTTCTTTAACCTGTAGACTTGCCCATCTGAAGATCCAAAGCCAGGAGGGTGCTCGACATAGATCTCCTCCTTCAAATCGCCATTGAGGAAGGCCGACTTCACATCCAACTGGTAGACCGCCCATCTCCTATGGCCAGCCAAAGCAAGAACAGCTCGAATAGTCGCCATACGAGCAGTGGGGGCAAAAGTATCATGACAATCAATCCCGAGGCGCTGTGCAAAACCTTTAGCAACAAGGCGAGCCTTGTGCTTGTCCAAAGAACCATCGCTAAGGTACTTGGTCTTGAAGACCCATTTGACGCCAATCACCTTCTTATGCGAGGGGCGAGGCACGAGAGACCAAGTGCCATTCCTCTCAATAACCTCCAACTCGGCTTCCATAGCTTTCTTCCATGGTGCGGACTGTAAAGCCTCCTTTACAGAGGTGGGCTCTCGATCCTGCATAACACGGGTCATCAAACAATAGTTAGAGCAAACAAGCTCCGTAGAATGTGCATGGTGCCTCCGTGACTGTCACGGACCATCCTGCGGTCCCCACTCCTCAGGGACCCCCTCGATCCCTGAATCTCGGAGTGTGTCACGGGCCCAACAAGGAGGAGGTCGGACCTCTTCTCGTCGCTCTCCATCAGCTGAAGACTTTGGGATATCCACCGGTGGTAACTCCTCGGGGGTGACCGGTGGAACAGTAGACTCTGTATCGGAAACAGAATCGGAATCAAAAGGCGCTGGCTCCAAAGGAACTGTCTCGGGAGCCCAACTCCCCCCTGGATCTCCAAGAACGGAATGCTCCTCACCCGTTGCTATGGTCGGAACCTCCACGAACCGCACATCTCGACTGGTGTACACATCTCACTTTATGGGATTATACAAAGTATAGCCTTGGGACTGAGAGCTGTAGCCAGCGAACACCTGTCTTCGGGAAGCCGCTTCAAATTTATCACGATGAGTCTTGGGAATGGGAACATAGGCATCACACCCAAAAACCCTAAAATAAGAAACATCGGGCTTAGTCCCAAAGTAAGCCTCAAAAGGTGTCATCCCATCAACAGCCGAAATGGGGGATCGGTTGAGGATGTGAACTGCAGTAGCCACAGCCTCGGCCCACAGAAACTGAGGTGTCTGTCGGTGCTCCATCATGGTGGACGCCATCTCGATCACACTTTGGTTCTTCCGTTCAAGAATGCCATTTTCTTGAGGAGTGTTGGTGTTAGCAAACTCTTGGTGAATGCCTTTATCTGCACAAAAATGAGCAAACTCATTAGAAACAAATTCACCACCCTTGTCGGAGCACAAGGTCTTCAATAGCCGGCCCGATCGGTTCTCCTCAAAGAGAAGCCAATCCTTGAAGTGGGAGAAAGCCTCCGACTTCAACGCCAAGAAATAGGCCCAAGTCATCCTGTTGTAGTCATCTACGACCAACATGAAGTACGAGCTCCCTTTCAAGGACTCGTTCCGCATAGGGCCACAAAGATCCGTAGATACAAGCTCCGTCGGGGAAGTAGACCGCCGCAAAGCTTTGTTGGGAATCGCATCCCTATGTTGCTTCTCACAAATGCAGGAGACGCATGGTTGCTGGCTCACCACTATGTCCGGCAACCCTCGAACAAGCTGTCCACGAGACGCCCTCCGAAGATAATCATAGTTTAGGTGACCAAACTGAGCATGCCATAGCTCGGACTGTGTCTGAGAGGTAAGAAGAAGAGTAGGGAGAGCGGTAGAAGACGTAAATTTGTAGATGCCGTTCTCCTCATATCCTGATGAGAGAACTTGCCGGGATCCACGATCAAGGACTGGTACCAAATCACTGTCAAACTCCACCGAAAGTGTGAACAAATCTTATGAACCAAAAGTAGATGATACCCTAAACCTAGCACATGCAACACCTCTGAGGTATGGGTACCACCACGTCCATCTGGAATAAGCTGCATCTCACCCCGGCCTGCAATAGACATCGAAGAGCTATCTCCGATGAGAATCTGCCCACGCGAAGGTCGCAACTGGGCAATACCAACTTATGAAGGAGTCATGTGCCGGGAGGCACCACTATCTACGATCCACTCTCGAGCCTGGGGGGCTGTCATCGCAGCATCAGAAGCCTTCGGTGTAGAGTCCTCAATGACTACTAGATGAAGAAATGCAGTTGCTGAGGGTGCAGCCACCGCTCCAGAATCCTTCGAGTTCTTCTTGTTGGTGTCCTTTTTGTCTTTGTCGGGGCAATCCTTCTTCCAATGGCCGGTCTTACCACAAATATGGCATGTGGATTCTTTTTCCTTGTCCTTCTTTGACTTGTTGTCCTCCTTCTTCTTCTTTTGGTCCTTCCCCTTCTTTTGAGAGGCTTGACCTGTCAAAGCTTCCGACTTGGAAGCATGCTGTCCCTTTAGTTGTTCCTCTTGGTCCAAGACTATAGGAACCAGCTCTTCCCACGGAAGAGTAGACTCACACCCTGAAGCAATAAGAGCGGAGTAAAAAGCACTGAATCCTGGCGGCAACTGGGACAAGAGTGTGATCGCCATGTCTTCGGAGGAAATTGGCTTCCCCGCATTCTGAACCTGCATCTGAAGCTGTCTAAGCTTGTTGATGTGCTCCCGCAATGAAGAAGACTTGTTCACGGACAAGGTCCGCATTTGCACCTCCAAAGAAACCCTCTTCATAAGGGTCATCCGGTTATACATCTGGTCAAGCTCCAGCCATATCTCTCGAGCCACCGTCAAGTGCTCAATGTGGGTTATGACGGCTGTAGTACAAGACAGAAAAAGAAAGGAACGAATCTGGGCATTCAGTTTGTCACAGTGAGACTGCGCCTTGGCCAACTCTGCACGAGCATTGGAAGAGAGTTTGGACTCATCTCTCACCGAGGGCCGGTCGATCTCCTCCTATACAAGCTCTACCAAATCGTAAGACTCAAGGATGGCCAACATCATCACGCGCCAGATGCAGTAATTGTTGCCATCGAGCTTTTGATCTGAGGGAAGAGCCGGTAAGATAGGCACTTTCTGATCCATGATCGTCTGGAACTCCAAGTCAATCTTTGTAGACTTCTTCACCTGTAATGCCTGTACAAACGCAAAAGCAGCCTCCTCTGACTGTGAAAATGCAGCCTGCTAGGGCTCTTTCTTCTGCGTCCCGAACCTTCTTCACCCGCCGGAGGCGATGAAAAAGTAAAACCTGCACTTGAAAGCTGAAAACACAGCCTTCCTCTTCTTCAAACAGCAGCGAACATCAGCAAATTTACCAACTGGACTCCTTTTCCGTGCGCCCACGCTCGCTTCAGCCTTGTTCCGATGTGCAGCCCTCCCGCTCGCCCTCGAATGCTGGAAACGCAGTCTTGTGTCGCGATGGAATCTCCTCTTCAGGCAGGTTCTTCACTCAGTCAGCCCTTCTTCACTGCTCTGATACCATGTCAGTGCAGTGATACAGAAGCGTGGGACCAAGACTGAGAGAGAAAATAAAACACCAAAAAAAGAAAGAGAGAGAAGGATGGAAAAATAAAAAATCTGGCTACAACTATACTGTCTTTCCAAAAATAAATACCAAGGATACACAGGCAGGAAGGAAAGAAAGAAAGAAAAAAAAAAAAAAAAAAAAAAAAAAAAAAAAAAAAAAAAAAAAAAAAAAAAAAAAAAAAAAAAAAAAAAAAAAAAAAAAAAAAAAAAATTTATTTTCTTACATGTGCACATGTGCACATGTGCAGGAATGTGCAGGAATGTGCAGGTTCAACCCCCCCCCCAAAAATTTTTTTTTTTTTTTTTTTTTTTTTTTTTTAGGGTCCAAAGTGCAGGAGCCCCCCCCCCCCCCCCCCCCCTTTTTTTTTTTTTTTTTTTTTTTTTTTTTTTTTTTTTTTTTT
>NW_028230107.1:0-26257 GCF_053477565.2 Lygodium microphyllum | reverse complement strand
ACATGAAACCTGGAAAGCTTGATTTTGCAAAATTCACATTGAGTCACACTGCTTAAGTGTATAAGTGTGTGTACATTTGTAGACTAATTGGATTAACAAGGAACACACTCAGATTAAGCTAAAAGTGAACCCACCAGTAGGAGTGCAACCTCGAGAATCAAACAAGTGACCCAAGACACCAGAAACAAAGACCTAGAGAAGATAGAACTATCAGACTGTTGAGGGAAGGAAAGACTATCCAAGATTAGGGATACATCTTTAGCCAACCTAATTGACCTCATAGAGGCACTAGTGGGTCAGGAGGAGACAACCATCATGGTAGGTATGAGCTCTAATGAGAATGACCTTGACCTTAACCTTAACATGGCAGAGTACATCCGATGACTTGTCACACAGTATGACTGACCAACACACAAGGATAGTGCATCATGAAAGACCAGCAACCGATATCATAGCCAACCTTGAGGAAGAGAGGAGACTGGGAAGGATAGCATTGCATCACATTGTGAGTTATAGCTAGGAGCAAAGGGCTTAGAGGTTGCGCCATGAGAGAGAGCTCAATGAGGTTCATAGGATCCTAGCCATCTCAGGTACGAATAGAATAGGAGGCAATGCCAGTAGGGAGAGAGCCTTAGCGCCTGACCTTATAGTGAGCGAGATACTCACAAAAATATTGCTAGACAATACTCATCTGAGCAAAGTGGGGCAGCCTTGGCGGCATCATTGCTAGCTGGCCCGGTCTGGGAGTTACCCCAAATACTAGGGGCCAAATGAAAATACCCATAGTTGCAAAGCACCTTGATAAATACCATGCATGCAATGACCCCTACAGCTTCATCGAGCAATTTGAGCAGGTGTGCAAGGCTAAAAATCTCATGGATCCCACTCAACAAGCACAATCATTTGGTCTTTGCTTGGGAGACAAGGGATGGACTTGGTTTACCAGTCTAGACAATGCCAAATGCAATAACTTCACTCAGTTGAAGGATCTCTTTATCAAGAGATTCTAGGAGGGAGGATACTTTGATAACCCATTGTTAAGCTTATGAATTTTAGCCAAAAAGACAAAGAGGATATACAAGACTATGTCACATATGTGAGGAGTCCCTACAAGAGGAAACCTGTGTAGAGCTGACGACCTAATGAGGGAGCAATCTCTACCATATTCATTAACGGGATCTACAAACGAATAACTCTATAAGGTCCTAGCGAGCAACTCAAACATGCAAAGGGATGTGCTTGCAATAGTCTTTGAGGAGGCCATATGGGTGGATGACTTGCTCAGGGAGAGAAGCTCTCGGGCTATGCAAAAAGAAAGCAATACATTTAGAAATGCTGAGAGAATTGCAGTAACTAGCAAATGAGCAGCCCCTAGCAAGCAAGAAAAAGGAAAGAGTGCTGACTAGACCCAAGCTATAACTGCTCTAAAATCAGATCTACCAGTACGCCCTCATGTGTAGTGTGTGCACTGTGGAGGAAACCACTTGCCATCTGAATGTCCCAATCCCACATCGTGGCCTTGTGCCAATTGTGGAGGATTCGAGCATGACACCATGCACTGCCAATTGCCAAGATGATTACCTTACCAGTAACGTTACACTCATCCATACTATCAAGGAGTTGGGTAACCATACTTTGAAAGAGGAGCCTCTTTGGCTCTACCCGCACCTAATGATTCAAAACCGATTGCTCCGAGGATAGACATCAACCCAATGGGAATCCCTAGATTGCTAGGATCTATCATGACTCATGCACCAAGTGATACTTCAATGCACTTTGTGGAGGAACCACTAGAGGAAGACTCATACATGAAGCCTTATGTTTCTTATGACGAAGAGGGTAATCCCATATTGATGGAATATAGACATGTGCTGGTCATGGCCTTAGGTGGAGGGAGAGGTAGAGGTGGCAAGAATTGAAGTGATGGGTAGAACACAATAATGAACATGAATTGCAGGACTTGCAAGATCATGATGCCATGACACACATACCGAGCCTAACACTGAATCTAATGTCTAAGTCCCCACAAATGAATGCCTTTTGGGAAGGCACTGAGATACACACAGTCTTCCGTGTCATTCCCCTAGGAGATACTATGGAAAAGGGGATAGTAGATACATAAGCAGGGGGTTAGTGTACTTAGTCACACAGTCTTGCAAGCTTGGGGAAACCCATCAGTGGAAACTGCACTGTTATTTCTTGGGCATTGAGGTGATTAGATCACCAAGTGGGATACAGCTCTTGCAGAGGCAGTATGGATTGGACATGCTGTCCAAATATGGGATGACAGGCTGTAAGCCTATTTCAGTTCCTTTGGAGCAGAATGTGAAGCTGAGCACAAATGCAGGTGAGGTTCTAGAAGACCCTACTATGTATAGACGCATAGTAGGAAGTTTGATTTATATGACTATTACCAGGCCAGATTTGAGCTATATTATTGGATTGGTAAGTCAGTTTATGCAGGCTCCAAGGAAACCACATTTGGATGCGGCTAGACGCATACTCAGGTATGTGAAGTCCACATTGCAGTATGGACTATTTTATGAGACTGGGGTTCAGATACAGTTGCATGGATACACTGATGCTGATTGGGCTGGTAGTATTTCTGATAGACGATCTACCAGTGGATATGTGTTCTCTTTTGGGAGTGCTGCAGTCACTTGGAGCAGCAAGAAACAGCCTACAGTTGCCTTGTCGAGCACAGAGACTGAGTACAGGGGTGCAGCAATGGCTGCATGTGAGGTAGCTTGGTTGCATAAGCTACTTTATGATATGCATCAGTCTACAGATGGGCCAGTTGTCATTTATTGTGACAACATGAGTAGTATACACTTGGCAAATAACCCAGTCTATCATGCTAGAACAAAGCACATTGAGGTGCATTATCACTATGTGCGAGAGAGGGTTTTACTAGGTCTTATTGATCTAGTTTATGTCAGCACAGAGGATAAGGTAGCTGACATATTCACGAAGGCATTGGGCGCAGAGAAGCTGCGCAAGTTCAAAGACCTGCTTGGTGTGCAGGAATTGGGATTGAGCTCGAGGGGGAGTGTTGAGATATCGAGCTCCACTCGTGATACGCCAGGGTGACCGTTGTGTATTTATGTCACCGACTTGTCAGTTGCAGACGCGGTTGGTACACCGCCTATGAATAATAGCTACATGACAGCTATCCTTATCTACTCTAGTTCATGACTCAGTTAGTATGCCACCTTAGTTAGTTGAGTTTGGTTTGAGACCCATATATAGGGTTCTTCTATTTCTTTGTACTAGAGTTCTTTTTGGCTTACACAACTAAGAAGAGGAAAACTATTTTCAGCCTCCACCTCTGTGTGTATTCCCCCATTGTGCAAGCAAGAAAGCTACAAGTGAGACTCCTTCCTTCTCTCCCACAATCTTGACACTTTTGTAGGGCCTCTTTACTACATCTTCATTCCTGGGGGTTAATATAATCTCATGATATGCATCTCAACTAGAGCTTTTGGTAGTCATTCATGCTCTTAAGTTGTGGTACCATTATCTACTTTGTCACAAATTCACCCTCAACACCATTCACAAAAGCCTAAAATAGATCTTCACCCAACTAGATCTCAATATGAGGCAAAAAAGGTAGATAGAAGTATACCCTACTAATGGAAGACTCTACAAGTCAAGAAAGTCTTGCAAGCCTCATCTCAATGCCTAATAATCCCATTTTGGAGGCAGTGGCTAATATCAAAGGTCCTAAAGATCCATAGTACCTAGAAGTAAAGAAGATTATCAATCTAGAAAAGAAGAACCCAAAGGAGAAGGCCAACTTCAAGGATTATGTCCTACAAAATGAGCTACTCTCTTCATTTGGCCTATTAAAGGGTTTAGGCCTTGATATAAGGATGTGAGAAAAGGCCATAAGGCTTAAAGGCCTAAAGACCATACATGAAGCATGATCAACAAGGCCTTAATAAAAGATTTTAGCCTTTAAGACCTTTAGCCTTCATCACTAGAACACGGTCAAAAGGGGATTTTGAAAGGCATAGACCTTATTAACATCAAATCGGTCTCTTTGAAGCTTGTAGCTATAGTAGTCACCATGTGTGAGCTATTTACCAAGGCCATCATCTAATGTTGGACTAACTATTTCAAGTGTCAAATTGACAGATGATGGGGCTGATTGATTTTGTGAGGCTGATTTGTTGGTGAGAGAGGTGGGCCGAATTTGGGTGATTAAGGCAGATCATTAGATTAGTGGAATAACTATTTGAATGGGCCGACAGTTTGATTAATGGGCGACCACCTCTCTATCCAAGATAGCCATGATAGGCCTCTCAACTAGCCCACAACTGAGTACGCCAACACTGTCTACAATTGACAAGCCTTAGGATAAGGCCAAAAGGCCGATATTATTTGTCCAACCAAATAGCTTGATTTTTTCTTCAAGGGATTGTCATCTCATTGAATCCTATCCATCACCACATGCTTTTACCATCAACCCATGGCAAGTACATCCTATCACCAATTAGCAACCGATCTAAACAAGTAACACTCACCTTGAGTAATTCTCATCGTATGCCACCTCAAGAATTTCAAGCACACCACCTTGAGCATCACAAAATTCACATTGCTTTGCGTGTGTTGACACACTTTCCTCGAGTGTAAGTTTCACAAGCCCAAGTGGCTATTCACACCAAGTCAAGGGTACATCTATCATTCCAAGTAGCCCACCTTAGGCAAAATCAAACATAGTCACCGATGCCATTGCACCAAGAGATAACATCTCGAGTCACCACACAATCATGCCACTCTAGGACAATGGTACGTGCTGCTCACATGGTTGAGTAATATTTCCTAGGTACTCTGATGGGCACTTAGTAGCTTGGATAAAATCTAGTTGGGCACACCAACCATAACTAACACTCTCTACTTGTGGAAGCAAATTTCCTCGAGAGTAGCTTATCATAGGCATGACCTGTTGAGATATCGAGCTCCACTCGTGATATGCCAGGGTGATCGTTGTGCATTTATGTCACCGACTTGTTAGTTGTAGATGCGGTTGGTACACCGCCCATGAATAATAGCTAGATGACAGCTATCCTTATCTACTCTAGTTCATGGCTCAGTTAGTATGCCACCTTAGTTAGTTGAGTTTGGTTTGAGACCCCATATATAGGGTTCTTCTATTTCTTTGTACTAGAGTTCTTTTGGCTTACACAACTAAGAAGAGGAAAGCTGTTTTTCAGCCTCCACCTGTGTGTGTATTCCCCCATTGTGCAAGCAAGAAAGCTACAAGTGAGACTCCTTCCTTCTCTCCCACAATCTTGACATGGTATCAGAGCCTTGTTCGTGGTAAGGAGCTCAAGAAAGCAAGCCAAGTTCACGGTGTTCTGGTAAGAGGACCAGTGTTGCTTTCATTTTTCTGTTTTGGGAGCAAGTCTCTACAGGTAGCACAGCCGGAAAGTGCAAGAGTGCATTGTCTCAGATTGAGACGCCCCTCGCGGTGTAGCAAGAGGGCAGTATATGCTGCGGGAAAAGGCTTTAGCCCTTGATTGCTCTGTTTTTTTTATTTGAGGCCATTTCGGGGCCTATTTTGGAGGCGAAAGTTTTATGCACGCACTCAGGAAAAGGCCCTATTTTATGCTGTGCGACCACCATTCTACATGTCGGTGAAAAGTTACCGTAGAAATTGCATCGTATGCCTGTGTGCAGAGACATTGGGAGTTGCAGAATCATCCCTGTTGCCTGTTGATGCAAAATCGTCACTAGGAAGTGACTGTGTGGTCAAATACCACTTTCGTCAGTTTTGTAGATTTGCCCTTCTGAAGCTAAAGTTATGTTTTTTACAGTGACAGAATTTTTTGCAGTGTTCTGTAATGGCGTCTGATTCTCTTTCACAGATTGTCATTGAAAAGCTTGACAAGAATAACTTCCAAGCATGGAAATTTAGAATGACGAATTTCCTTATGGGAAAAGGATATTGGAAATTTGTTGTAGGAAATGAAGAAGAACCAGTTCTTCCTGATGTTCTCAATCAATAGCAAATGCAGGCATTTAAAGGATGGCATGAGAGAGCCAGAAAAGTTATGTACTGGCTATCTATTAGTATTTCAGACTCGATGATTGTGCATATTCAGGATGCAAGTACGCCAAAGGAGGCATGGGATACTTTGTGAAAAATGTACAGCACAAATACGCAAGCCAGGAAAATGCAACTCAAGCAAGAGTTGCACAATGTGCAAAGAGAAAGTATGAGCATCAATGACTACCACATGAAGGTGAAGAAGATTGCAGATGCACTTGCTTCCATTGGGTCGCCAGTGGAAGATGATGATTTAGTTTCTGTGACCTTGAATGGTCTAGGAAAGGATTATGCACAGTTCTGAACATCCATTTCCGTCCGTGAAAGATTTCCTGATTTTGAGGAGTTGATTGCTCTTCTAATTTCTGAGGAGCAGAGAAATGGTGGTGCATCTTCTTCAGGAGGAACTTCAAAAGAAACTGTCTTCTACTCAAATGCTGGAAGAGGTAGAGGCAGAGGTAGAGGAGGCCGATCTGGAGGCCGTGGTAGAAATCAGAATATGCAGCAAACTGAAGAAAACCAGTCCTATGGAGGAGGACGTGGTAACTCTAGAGGCAGGGGGAGCCAAAGAGGTCGTGGTAGATGGCAAAGAGGACAAAATGCAAACAACAATGTTGAATGCTACTACTGTGGTAAAATGGGTCATATGGCTAAAGACTGCTACAAAAAGAAAAATGACATCATGAATGGAAAATTGCAACAAGGGAATTATGCATCTTCTAGTAGACAGGGTGATGACAGAAATGAGCATTTGTTTATGGTGCAGCACATGACCAATTCTGTGACAAGTGCAGAAGAAAGCAATGATGTGTGGTATGTTGACTCAGGTGCATCAAACCACATGACAGGTCATGCAGAATGGATGCAGGATGCAAGGAAAATGGAAAAACCAGGATTTGTGGAGACTGGTGATGATATTACACATCCTATTGTGCAGATTGGAAAAATTCATTTGTTTATGCAGGATGGGAAAAAGAAATACCTGTCAGATGTATTTCATGTCCTGAATATCACCAAGAACCTGGTTTTTGTCGGTCAAATGGTTGAGCAAGGCTTGCAGGTCAGATTTAATTCTCATGGATGCTTTGTTGAGGATATGAAAAATAAAGGTCGCTTGATAGCAAAAGGAAAAAAGAATGGCATAATGTTTACGTTGGATGCAGACATGCCTGAATTGAGTGCAACAATGTTTGCACATGGGACCGGTGTAGTTGCAGATATTGATATCTGGCATAAACGCATTGGCCATGTTAATGTACAGCGACTTAAATCAATGCAAGCCCAAAATATTGTTGCAAGGTTGCCTAAATTCAAGGTTGCAGAAATGTATAAGGTATGTGAAGCCTGTCAGTTTGGAAAATAGGCAAGGAAACCATTTCCTAGACATGTTGAAGAGAGTAAGAAGCCATTGGAATTAATCCACTCTGATGTGTGGACTACTAAAGTTGCATCTCTTGGAGGCTATCATTATTTTATCACTTTTATTGATGACTATAGCAGAAAAGTTTGGGTGTATTTTATGAAAAAGAAAAGTGAAATTTTTGGGCATTTCAAAACTCTTAAAGCTATGGTTAAAAAAGAAACAGGCCTGCAAATAAAATGCCTAAGGTCAAATGGAGGGGGAGAGTACCTCTCAAATGAGTTTGCAAGGTTCTTGCAGGAGCATGGCATAAAGCAGCAATATTCATGCAGTCATACCCCACAGCAAAATGGAATTGCAGAAAGAAAAAACAGGCATATTGGAGAGGTATCTCGTGCCATGCTCAATGAAAAAGACTTGCCAGATTTTTATTGGGCTGAAGCAGTTGCTACAGCAGTCTATATAATGAATAGGACTCCCACTGCAGCAATACATGGGATGACTCCAGAGGAGAGGTATACTGGTAGGAAACTAGATATTTCTCATTTGAAGATTTTTGGTTGCATTGCCTATGTTCATGTGCCAGATGAGTCGAGATCCAAGTTGGATCCAAAAGCTGAGAAGTGCATCTTTATTGGTTACTCTCTGCAGCAAAAAGGGTATAGATGCTATAATCCTTCTACTCATAAGTTTACAGTGAGCAGAGATATTGTTTTTGATGAGATGAGTAGCTGGTATAAACCAGTAAATGTGATTGATAATGTAGATGCACAAAATGGTAATGCTGCACAGAATTCACAGTAGCAGTCACAAAATATTAGTGGACCTGGAGTGTCCTCTAGCAGTGGTTCACATTCTTTGCCATGGACAGGCAGATTGAGATCAGGAGAATCTCCTCAAAACGATGCAGACAGTGGTATGCAAGTTTCACGAAAAGGAAAAGAGAAGGTAGATCAGCCCATGTTTGATGTGAATGTAGGTCACTCTTATGTGGATGGTGAATCCAGTGGCTCAAAACAGAGCATTGATGATGAGTTGGGTATTCCTTCTATTGTTACACCTGGAGTAAGGAAGACCATGGATGTTTTGAGAGCACTTGGGAGTGAACCTAGTTTGCACAGGTCTACCAGAGCTAGGTATCCTGTGGATAGGCTGAAATATGATGGATTTACAGCCATTCACTATGCCTATATGGTCAAAGTGATATAGGAACCAGAACCCACTTCTTTTGAGCAAGCCATGGGAAAAGAAAAATGGGAGAAAGCCATGGATGAAGAAATGGATGCCTTGGAAGCAAATGCTACATGGGAATTGGTACCTTTGCCTAAAGATAAGAATGCAATTGGTTGTAAGTGGGTTTATAAGGTGAAGCACAATGCAGATGGTTCTGTGAACAGATACAAGGAAAGATTAGTAGTCAAGGGATATGCACAAGCATATGGCATTGATTATGAAGAAACATTCAGTCTGGTTGCAAGGATGGCAACCGCAAGAGCAGTCATTGCTATGGCTGCATCAAAGGGATGGTCTTTACATCAGATGGATGTAAAGAATGCCTTCTTGCATGGTGATTTGCAAGAAGAGGTATATAAGGAGTAGCCACCAGGTTATGTGCATGCTGTTCATCCTGAGTTTGTTTGCAGGTTGAAGAAAGCCTTGTATGGTTTGAAGCAAGCACCTACAATATGGTCTGACAAGATAGGACATTATCTTGTCACTATTGGCTTTCAGATTTCCAAGGCAGATTTCTCACTTTATGTGAGAAAAACAGAGAAATATATTATGCTACTTGTCATTTATGTTGATGATTTGATTATGACAGGTGATAGTGATGAAAATATCCTTCATGTGAAGAAGCAGAAGTTTGAGATGAAGGATTTGGGAGAGCTGTGTTATTTCTTGGGCATTGAGGTGATTAGATCACCAAGTGGGATACGGCTCTTGCAGAGGCAGTATGGATTGGACATGCTGTCCAAATATGGGATGACAGGCTGTAAGCCTATTTCAGTTCCTTTGGAGCAGAATGTGAAGCTAAGCGCAGATGCAGGTGAGCTTCTTGAAGATCCTACTATGTACAGACGCATAGTAGGAAGTTTGATTTATATGACTATTACCAGGCTAGATTTGAGCTATGTTGTTGGATTGGTAAGTCAGTTTATGCAGGCTCCAAGGAAACCGCATTTGGATGCGGCTAAATGCATACTCAGGTATGTGAAGTCCACATTGCAGTATGGACTATTTTATGAGACTGGGGTTCAGATACAGTTGCATGGATACACTGATGCTGATTGAGCTGGTAGTATTTCTGATAGACGATCTACCAGTGGATATGTGTTCTCTTTTGGAAGTGCTGCAGTCACTTGGAGCAGTAAGAAACAGCCTACAGTTGCCTTGTCAAGCACAAAGGCTGAGTACAGGGGTGCAGCAATGGCTGCATGTGAGGTAGCTTGGTTGCATAAGCTACTTTATGATATGCATCAGTCTACAGATGGGCCAGTTGCCATTTATTGTGACAACATGAGTAGTATACACTTGGAAAATAACCCAGTCTATCATGCTAGAACAAAGCACATTGAGGTGCATTATCGCTACGTGCGGGAGAGGGTTTTACTAGGTCTTATTGATCTAGTTTATGTCAGCACAGAGGATCAGGTAGCTGACATATTTATGAAGGCATTGGGCGCAGAGAAGCTGGCAAGTTCAGAGACCTACTTGGTGTGTAGGAATTGGGATTGAGCTCGAGGGGGAGTGTTGAGATATCGAGCTCCTCTCGTGATATGCCTTGCATATCACGAGCTTGAGTTTTCAACCTTCTATGGAGTCTCAAACTTTGCAAGTATAGAGTCAATCTACTCTTAAGATGATTGCATGGATGGAAAATTTGGAAGACAATGCATTGGAATGCATATGAAATAAAGACGCTTGGGTAGTGCAATGCTCCTGCTGGCTAGACAATGAGCTAGAAATTAGAGCAAAAAAAGTCTTGGGGAAGTTTCCACGAGCATGTGCAAATGGGAAAAGATTGCCATGACTTACACTCCGATTGCTTATGTAGATGTTGGGTGCCCATGATCTAGGCCAAAAATCTTAGCATCTTAAGTACAACTAAGTTATCTTACACAAGGCAACGTGAAAATAAATAGGGTTAGCACATATTACCACAATATTGGTATTCTAGATCACCCAAGAAAGAACTTTGTGTACGCACACAACTTAGGTGTATAGCATGCCATGCATTAACACATTCAAAGCATCCAACAAGCCCACCATAATCAACAAATCTATCAAGTTATAGATCTCAAGTCCATCAAATGATATATTTAACTCTTGCTCTCAATATTGTACCTTGAATTTTGGCAGTGTCTTGATAGAATGAGCACAACAAGACCTGTAATTGAATCCTAAGTGAATCATGAATTCAATTGCGTAGATCCAAATTCCTTGGCTACATGTGGGGATTAGTCTGTGCAACTTTTGATCAGCCTAATTGGCCTTGGAACTCACTTAGGATACTTACTAGCAAGCTAGAAATTTCCCATTTTCTAAGGAAAACCAAAAAGGAAGCTATTTGAAGAAACTTACCTTATTGAAGTTGAAGCCTCAAGGTTTGGAGACATTTGTAGCAAGGTGGGACCATCAATCCGCCAATGTTGAGCATTGATCTACATACTCCTAGGAGGAGATTATTATATGACCACAAAACCTTGACATACAAATAAGGGATCCCTTCAACATAGTACCCCAAGGGTACTTGATTGGACCAGAAACATTTCAATAGAAGCGGAACTCCCAAAAAAATAGTCGTAAGAACACCTAAAGGGTTACCCTAAGGGACATTTCATCACTACTAGATCCCATTCTTCTCGTGAAGATTCATTACTCATACAATTCAAACACAGAGCATCATAACTCATTCAAGCTTGAAAAGAGATGTTGGGATAAAGGCACTAGCACAAGCTCAAGTTGTTTCCATAGGACCACCACATCAACTTGCTCTAGTCATCAAAGTATTATTTCAATGGTGCCTAATTATTTGAGCCAATATTCACAAGATATTACTTTCAAGGTGCTTAATTTAGATTGGAATTTAAAACAAGAATCCTCTACATAAGGAAGTTGCTTGTTGCTACATAACACCTCAAACTCTTTGACTATGGCATGTGTGAATACTCATACCCTCCTAAGCTAGTGTGAAATTGAATGCACCTTGGCCCCACACAAACTAATCAAAAGATCCAACCAAGGACCATGAGTAGTTGAGGGCATGGATGCAAGAGTAATTGAGATACACAAGACACTCAAGAGGCTGCGACAAACCCTAGGCTAGTAAGTCTCCCAAGGATTGAATAGGCACCACTTGAGGAATCCTAACAAGAACAACATAGTTAGGAGTATAGACTAAACTCAAAAGGTTGAACAAGCTAGGGACTGTGAACAGTATGAGGAGTCAATCCAAGAACCAACAATATAATGCAAATAAAAGGAAGGGGAATTGCACCTAGCAAATTATATTGTACCTAGGTCATAGAGAAGCACCTATTCATTGTGCATAATAGAAAACCTACTTGCTAACCCCAATGATCTAAAGAGGATGGAACCCACAAAGAAAGGAGTGGTAGAATATACTCATCCAATCGAATCCTCAAGATACTTATGAGTTAGGAGGGCTCTAGAAACCATGAGATGGAAAATCTGACAAGTCAAAAGAAAACTTCTTAAGCCATATGTAAGTCTAAGGCATGTTGGGATAACCCATTGTCACAATATTCAATAATAACAAAAGAGATTGCCATGAATTGCAAGACCTACAAATACCTAGCAAAACTTAGATGAGTGAAGAATTAACAATTGTACCTAGGAAAGTACTGGTGGTGCTCACACACACTCCAACTAGAGGATTTGGAAATCAGATTGTCACATGCACTTAAGGCATTGGAGTTGCAGCTAAAACATTGAGGGGAAACTTTTTCGTGCAAAAACTCACTCTTGGTGGGAATATAAAGGAAGAAATACAACAACCTTTGCGAAAGAATGTCTCACAAGGGGGCATCATCTCAAACCTAGATACCAAACTAGAGACCTAGTAGGATACTTGCACCTCTTCTAGAGCCTTAAGAAGGATGAACTATTAATCCAAGAACTATGCATAAGACATGCCCAAGAGGTACAACTTGTAGTGAGAAAAGGGTCGATTGAAGTGAATCCGATGACTTGATTGGAGAACCACAGTCATAGCTTGACCTTTTGGGACAACTCTACTCAAGTCCAACAACCTTTAGCCTATTAATGAATAATTCAAAATCCTAGAATAACACTTCCAACAGTGTGTGTATCAACACTTCATTATCTTAGATAGCTGTAGTTTGTCTAAGGGAGGCTACATTGCATTAAGTCTACTACTTGACTACAACCAAAGAACCCAAGAGACCACATTCAAGCAAGGATAATAGCATACTTAAAACTTAGGACAATGATCACACTATATAGTTCTAAAATTTTCGCTATGTACATAACACAATATTGATTGAAAGAGTGGAAACACTAATTGGGCATGAGTTGCACTTAGGCCACTTGAACTACAACTAAATGTATTAGTTAAGAAAAGAAAAAGCATGGTTGTGCATACTATTATGGTCACAAGACTATGGTAAAGAACTACAAGCTTCATTAATCTTACAAAAGAATCCAAACGGTTAAAAACTTGCAAAGAAGCACAATAAGAAAACAAATGTGGCCACACCAAACAAAACACTGCAAGAAGCAATGAGAATCATACTTGCAAACCGGTAACAAGGAAACAACAAACCACGATGAAACAACCATAGACACAACAAGGACTCGCATGCCACCAAGAGCACTCAAGGAAACACGAGCCAAGCAAGAGAAATTCCTAACGAGTAGACTAGAAAGTGAATGCACCTAGCAATAGATCTTAAATAGAAACACAAGGAAGAAATGAGGAAGCCCTGCACATAACAACTAAAAATAGATACCATAGCACTCAAAGGGGACATGCTAGCCATTAAGGGAAGTAAGGCCATGTAGGAACAACTGCACAATGCATTCAAATTGCACTTAGTCTAAACAAAATATAGCATCATTGAAAGAGCAACACGAAGGTGAATCAACTCAACAACACTTCTAATACACAATCGAGATCTGATAGTGCAACTAGGAGTCCAAGAATATGTATCCAAAATGTTTGATTAGTAGACCTAGACTGAGAAAACAACAAGATAATACCCCCTACTACCTACCTTAGGGTAAAATTTACTAAAAAAAGAGAGCATGTTTTTTATGCTCTCATTGACAAAGGAGTGGACTTTAATATTGATCTATGAAGCATGGATTGAAGTAGGCCAACTAGAGCTTACAATGACCAACTCAATCCTCAATCCCTATGGGAGAAAACCATATTCTCTCCTAGGAAAATGCAGAATCCTCATAATTATCAAGACTAAAAGATTTCCCATCCTATTCCATATACTTCCCAATGGTGAGGATGTGGAAAAGGAAATACTTCTTACTAGATCTTTTAAGTGAGCAACAAAATGCAAGGTTGATTATGTAATGCAATGAATACATTTGATACTCTCAAATGTGATAATAATTACAACTTTCAATGAGGGTACTCTTGTTGTTCCTTAAGGAAGAGATTAGCAAAAATCTCTAACTCAAAAGAGATACCTGCTAAAATGAGAGAAGTAGGGAAACACTTGAGTTGCTTCGTGCACACAAGAAAGAGAGAGAGCCTGTAAGCATGATCATTCCTCAAATGGAAATTTTGGAGTGCGATACCAAGGATATAAGATGGATTTACAAAACTTATAGGAAACCATGAAAGAGTCCCAAACCACATTGGCAAAGACATCAGCAGAGAGCTAGTACACAACAATGGGTTCCACGATCCCTCCTACTTGCTCAAGGGTACTATATACAGGAAATCATTAGTTGTGGCTACCCAAGCCACCTATAAGACCATCTCCATCACACCACATATGGGTGTCTCCTCAAGGGAAGAAAAAAAAACCTAAACATAGAGAAAATCCTAAAAAGAAACAACCAAAGGATGCAACACTGACTATGATTCCTAACAACATGCCTTCCATAATTGAATAGGATAAAGCCCCAGAGCTTGCATCTAAGCAAGAACAATTGCTAGTGCCCATAATTAATATTCCTATAAAAGAAGGGACAACTGAAAGGCTTGACTCTTCAAAACAAGAGAATGATGATCAAGACAACATAGCAACATCACTGAGGATGACCTAGGGAAGCCATACAAGGAGAGAGAAGGAAAAGAGATTCGTAATGAGCAGTCCAATGATATAGTTGCCAAACCAATTGAGGATATAGAATCTCCTAAGTCCTCACCCTCATTATCCCCCTCAGCAAGGCCAATGGAGAGGCTAGACCCACACTTGTCTCGCCCTAAATCTACTGCCATACTAAAGTACAAAGAAACCGTCAGAACCCTAAAAGAAATGGAAACAAAGATAGCATGCTTAGAAAATAGAAATTCTGCTAAGTGTCTCACAAAATTGGATGCTAGTTTGAAGTTTTTTGCATGCATCTACATCCATGCTGACATGATGTTGCCGCTCTCGTGAGCAAACCACCATGACCCACGAACCGCTTATTGCTTCAAGCATTTCAATCCTTCGTATATGTTGGTTTGCCATGCGGCCATATAATGTTCCTAAAAAGAAAAAGAGTACACTTCCTAGGGGGTTGTGTCTACCTTACCATGCAGTACAATGTGCAGATGATTGTGGAACTAGGGGGAGATGGTTCAAACCATAGCCTAATGTGTTGTCCCACACTTGAGGACCCAATTCGTGTAAATGGAGATGTTGTTAGTTACTTAGGGAGACATTTTGTCTATCAATGATGTCCTGCCCTTGATGTACCCTAAGTTGTGACGTGGGGGGTGGGCTAGGGTGGTCCCTAGGTGCAGTGCTTCTAATGCTCGTAGAGTACATATGGATTGACTTCATTGTTGTGTTCCTTTTCTTTCCACTTCTTTCTCTTCTTTTCCTTTCCCTTTTTCTCATCTTTTCTTTTTCCTTCTCTTTTCTTTTCTTTTTCCTTTTTTTCTCTCTTTTTTTGTTTTTTCCTTTTCTCTCTTTTTTTTTTGAATTATAAAGGGAGCACACTAGGTAGCATCCCATTCACAAGCAAGGGCCAAGCTGCACACAGAGACTTAAGGGCTTTGCTTAGGAAGGCCTTGCTCTACATATACCCCTTCAAGTTAACTCTTACATTGAGTGGTGTAGATGAAAAAAATGGGTGGTCACACCTAGTGAATCTATTGTCACTCATGTCTTCTAATAGGTTCGTACAAAATGTTGGCAAGAGGGTGGCTCTCGTCATGAGGCACACCATTGCATAGCTATTTATTCTAGCATTGATATAAAAAAAGAGGGACGATAACCACTCTTCCTTTATGGTATGTTTTTATTTTAATAATATTTGATAAACGAAGATAGTTACAGGTGGTGATGAACACTGGATCTAGGCATGAGGAGAAGTCTTTGAGAAAACCTACTATGGATAGGTAGAGGTTCCTTTTAGTGAAGATCAAGCTTTCTTTAGGGGGTCAAGACATTTACATTGTAGATCAGAGGGAATTCATACCTACCATGCACTTCCCTAATCCTCCTCGGGTGGGGCATATAGGTAGGATCATTCCTTTCATGTGGTAAGGTGCCACAGAAAGCCATCCATGCCTCTAAGTTAGAGTTCTAGATATTTTTGTGTCACTTAGGCTGAGCCCCATTGTCACGTGCCTACCTAAGAGTTCCCTAGTAGCACATTTTCATGGTCCATTGGGGCACTATCCTAGATGGCTTCCCCCAGCACTCACGAGAATGCACAGGGTCTATCGTCTAGGTTTCCCAGAGTCCACCTTGTAACGGAAGGTACGAGCCATCCCCACGAGGATCAACCTGCAAGCTCAAGGTCCTAATTTGACAACTAAGGTCTTGATGCATCAGCTAACTCCATCAGAGGTGTCCCACAAGGGCTTCTTGTTCGATTGGAGCGATCGTAGTTACCCTTTGTTGATGGAGTGCAACACTTTTTTCCAGCAACTAGTTAGGATTTAGGGAACCTTAACAGAGTTCTGGCACAACCATGCACCTTTCTCCTAAGATAATTATTGATCAAGGTTTTAAGACCCAACCCTAGGTAAGTCAATATTCAGCTCTACCTAATTTCTCCTAATTAATGTTTCATTCAATCTCTTGAAAGAAGCTCCCAGCTTACCGGGACCACCCATCCGTAGGTCGGATCCGTCAGGGATCTCGCCCACCTACTTCCCACAAACGGTTTTCTTTAGTTTTCTAATTACCTATCACATTAAGTTATGACATATAAATGCAGCTTCGTTAATTAACCCGTTATCATAGGTTCCTTTGCGTAATTTTACGACACAACACAAATATAAGGAAAAACAATCTTTTGGCAAAACATATTTATTTATTATTTTGCAAAATTCATTTACAATGCTTTTCCCCTTCTACCTATGCAAAAGATAAAACCTCTGTTCATCGAAAAATCCATTCTGTTTGTGTTGAAGAAAGCAAACCCTCCAAGATTTCCGTCCCTTCACTAGTAACAGGGACTCCAGGATCCAATCCTGATTCCCGTGAGGGTCAGACAATTCCTAGGAGCGATCGAGAGATTTACGGCCAGAGACCCCTGGCACTCCCGCCTCCTCCTGCCTAATGGATTCCTCATCGAGCCACCTCTCGCCATTGGGACCGGTCCAAAGCTCCTCATGGTGGTACAAAACAATCCCCCTTGGAGTAGGGTTCTATGTCTAGCCATGGGGGAGGCATAGCGTGATCTTTCCTCTTATTATCCTGATTATATATTTACAATCAGATCTAATTGCTACAAGCACAATTAATCATTCTTGTGCAACCATTAGTACATGCACAATTTTTTTTAAAAAAACGGCAGCAAGTGTTTTTAACATAGGAAGCAGCCCCACCCAATTCTATGTGAAATACACGGGATCTAGAGCATGGCAGATGCGGAAGCTATGGAGGTTGAAAGAGGAAAAAGAAACTCATGGACATTGAACCTGACTAGGAAAAATTGTTACACAAGTGAATTAGGTTCCAAGATTGAGACTTGGACTCACAAACACAATCTTGTGTATTGACAGTGACATGACACTTTATTGGAAAGAAAAGAGTACTATCATTGCATTAGAAAAGAGTGCAAGTACAATGCTTTATAGGATTTGAGTGGTGGTACTTTCTCCTACTGTGCATATGGGATTCTAGTCGTGAGCCCTCACTGCTCCTCATAAAGAGACTGAAGTAGGTGTGATTGCAAATATCTCAACACCTCTCCTCAATCACAACCAAAAGTACAAAGTGTGTAGAGGCTTTAGTGAAAGCAACACTTGCAAAGTGTGGGCACACCATAAACATGGCAAAACACCAGAGACTATCGCAAAAAAGGCTAAGTGTGGGTACCACAAACATGATGGACATCCAGAGGCTATAGCAGAGGCCTCACAAAGTGTACAAAGGCTATAGTACAAGGATAACTGAGGAGTTTACAAGTTTATGTCCAAGGAATTAGGGCTAGGAAATACATAGCTAAAAAATTCTGTCTGAATAGAAGGACTGATGAGGTTTGTCCTTCTCCTGGTGGTCTTCTTCTTCTTCTTCTTCCTTTTCTCCATTTTCTTCTTCTTCTTTGACTGCAACTATATAGACCTTTTGGGACCTTTTTCTTGCGTGGCAGAACTTCTCGGTGTGTTCGGTCCTTTTGCATAAATCACAGAAGAGCTGATGCTTCTTGCGTTTGTACCAGTTGCCAACATATAATGCATGCTCATCTCTAAAGGTACTTGGTTCTTCCTTAGTTTTTAGCTTCTTTTTCTCCTCTAACAGTGATGCCTGGATATCAACAAGTTCAAGATTTGGCATATTAATTAGAGTTTTTGATACATTATTATATTCAGGAGGCAAACTCTTAAGTAGAACACCGATGCAAACATATTCTTCCATTTTAATATTGATTCCTACAAGTTGGGTTAGAAGTCCTTCCATGTAATTTAGATATGTGGCAAGTGATGTGTTGGACTTCATTTTAAAACTCAATCACGAGACCATACTTTGATGATTTAGACTATGCACCGAACAAAGTGTCAAGTCTCTTTCATGTATCCTGTGAAGTCTCACAGTTATCCACATGGTGGATATAGCTGTTGTCTAGCTCCAGTTTGATAATGGCCTGAGCCTTATCATCGTTCTTTTGCCAAGTGATAGCAAGATCTGCATCGCGAGGCTTATTTTCTTTTCCAGTGGTAATGGCCCAGAGGCCCTTCTTCATTAGGATCAATTTAATGCGGGTCTGCCAGGTATGAAACCCGACTCCTTTGAAACGGGCAGTTGGAGAATCTTTGCCCATGTTTGACTTGAGGGACTAGTAGCAAATTAACTTTAAAATTATCAAATTTAAGTAGCGGAAGAGTTGGTTGAGATTGTCACAATCATGTGGTGGGGGGACTTGCTCAAGATGCTGCGCCGACGAACACACACAGAATGCACAAGGAGAAGCTCACTCAAGAGACAAGAAGAGAGATGGAGGCCAAAATGTTTTCTTGTTGGTTTCTTCTTCTTCTTCCACACACTTTACAATGTACACAAAGTATAGATAAGATACAACATAAAGGAAAGTGGCCTACTAAGTCAATTAATGCATAACCGACTACACTAGTCGACTGGTGCTATAACTATGCCAGCTGTAAATAGGTGTAACAACCTGAATATAATAAGTAATGAGTCAGTGGCCATGTGAGATTCATAATGACCACTGACGTGCTAAGTGTAGATGTGTGGACCCATCTAACCAGGCGGTCCATCATTAATGTCTACATGTGTTGAGCTTGTCATCTCAACAGAGATGTGTCAAGCAACACAAGTGTTTAGATCACTAAAAATGAGTGTCAATAGACACTATGTTTCTTCCCTAAGTCTTTCAAACTTGCAAAAAATCCTTCAATTTCTTTCAGATCTAGATCTTCCCCTTCTTGATTTGATGCTAGGACCTTCAGTCCTGAGTGGCAGTGGGTTGTTCTAGTGGGGCAGAAGAGAGAAAATGATGAGATTTTTGAGCTTGGTGAAGTTTGGCTATGGTTGTCCTGTCAAAATAGGGACCAACGACTGGTAAATGAGCTCCACATGTCAAATCTTCTCAAACCCTTTGAGATGGAGGACCCTCATAATTGGTCTAACTCCCCCTAAGAGGTTTTGTACTCACTTTGCCCGAGTTGAGAGATCTAAGCCTTCAAAGTGGTCGCTATCAAAACTACACCCATATTTGGGAAAATGCAAATGCCGGGCATGGCATGCATCAAGATCCTTGATTTTTGTACCAAGAAGTTGCGGCTTGACCTAAAGAAAAACTCTTGAGAAGAAAGCTCGAAGAGATATGGCCTAGTTGATGAGATATGGCTGCTCCAACAGAGATAGGTAGGTGCTATCCATAGACACAGTTATGGCAGCGACTCTGAAAAGAGGCAATGCTGAAGCTATAGTTGCCCAATCTCAATGACTGAGATGCCAAGGAGGAGATTTGGAAGTAGAGAAACACTTCTCCAGAGGAAGTTCAGAGATATTTGCCCTGTGGAGAGAGATATGAAAGCTTCAAGCTGACAGGGTGTTGCTGGCTATGGCTGCCATGAAAGCTTCATTGAAGGTAGGAATGCAAATGAAGTTGGAGATAGGGTCCAATACTCAAACTGAGCTGAGCAGAGATGGAAAGGAGTTGAGAGGAGTGAAAGAAGAGTTGGGCCATGCTCAGCTGAGCTCTGATACCATGTGAAATATGCGGGACCTAGAGCATGGCAGATGCGGAAGCTATGGAGGTTGAAAGAGGAAAAAGAAACTCATGAAGACATTGACCCTGACTAGGACAAATTGTTACACAAGTGAATTAGATTCCAAGATTGAGACTTGGACTCATAAACACAATCTTATGTATTGACAGTGACATGACACTTTATTGGAAAGAAAAGAGTACTATCATTGCATTAGAAAAAGAGTGCAAGTACAATGCTTTATAGGATTTGAGTGGTGGTACTTTCTCCTACTGTGCATATGGGATTCTGGTCGTTGAGCACTCACTGCTCCTCACAAAGGGACTGAAGTAGGTGTGATTGCAAATATCTCAACATTCTAGGGTTTCACTTTTAAGGTCCCACCTTATTCTTAGGGTTTTGCTTCCTACTTGCAACTCTTTTTTCTGAATCCGCAAGTTATTTCGCGAATCTGAAGTCTATTTTATCCTTATAAAAACTTGGTTTTTTCACCCTAAAAGATAATATGGGCATTTATACCTATGGCAAGCAATTCATGCGTTGCCACGCCCTAACCTACACTTACCAAGATTTCAAATGCTTTTCCAAGTCTGTTTAGACATTAGAATTTGTATTGACAAATTCTTATCAATGTCCAATAAGTCTTACAGACTTTTGATATTTATTTAATTTCCTGATACTGATAGTTTCAGGGTTGTTGACTATTTCACAATTGTTTTTGCTTTAACATCCTCGATATTTTAGGTAAGATTTTCTCGTTGATTCATGTGTGGGTCGACTCATGATATTGACGCTCTCACTAATATAACCATTAATATTAACATTTTGTGTGTTTTCACCAAGAAAATAATTTTTATTTTATTCTGCTCGTACTCTATGGTTTAATCGATGATGTCGGACCATTTGTCGAACTTTCAACATTATCTAGAAAGATCAATTTTCATTTAGCTATGTCATAAATGCAATGCTAATTGTTTTTCTAAAAACTTTATTCTAAGCAATGCAAAAATCATAAGTGTAATTTTTCTTTCATCTTCCAGACATCAAATTATATTACTACGTACCTAATTTATGTACATCTACTATATATTTTTCTATACAATTTTCTGTTGATTTAATGCATTGATTATTTCATGATATTATCTAAATGATTTTTTATAAATTATTATAAGACTCATATACGTCTATTTATCATTAGCAAAATGAAATAGAGATAGTCACTTTCAAGGGAAAATTATAAAATATTCCCTTCCCTAACACTGTCTACCTTTTTTTAGTTATTATAATCACACGCGTCATTAACAAAATAACAATAAATATCACGAAATAAACCATAATTACGATATTTTTTTCATGATAGGCATATAATCCTTTTTCAAGTGAAAGAGTCTTTTCACTGAATAATTTATTATTATATTACTTAGGCCATTTTCCCAAGCGGCAATTCATATGCATCTTCTTTAAAATACATTTATAATCATTTAAAGCCAAATATAGCGATAAGCTTATAAAAATTTATTTTTTTCCAAACCGACGAGATGTTACCTTTATCAAGTTTGTAGTAATGGGGGTTTCGCCAATTCCTACTACGTCATTTTCTCCATCGATCGCGTTTCTTGCTTCTTTTGCTTCAAATGGGCTTCTTGAATTTTTGCGACCTCCTGGATCCATGGATGTCAGATGAAATTAACGTGATAGCTCAGGGAGAGTTGGTGGTCGTCTAGAAAAATTTCGCCATCGTTTTGCTTAGCGGTATGGCTGTATGGAAGAAAGGCATAACAGGGGGTAGAGAAAATGGAAATGAGGTAGAAGAGGGGTATTTTCCTTCTTCAAGGCTCAAGCTAGAATGGAAAAGAGATATAGAGAATTTTCTCCATCATCAGGAGGTCTTCCTTCTTGCTTTCTTTGTGAAGGAGAGGGGTTGTATTTATAGCCATGAGGGGGAAGCATGCAGTCACTCATTTTTTTGGCTACTTGTCAAGAGCTAAGTAAGCTTAATAAAAAATGCTTTTTGATTGCCTACCTGTTGGATGGTAGCATGGGGATGATTTTAAAATGCTTTCTCTCCCTCCAGGCATAAAAAAGTCATGATTTTTTGCCTATTTTTTCAAAAACGTCTTTTTTCCTTCAAAACGACTTCATCTGGTAGTTTTTTTCCAAGTTACCTCATGACTTATCTAGTTTATAAAGTCATGCCATACTCTTTAATATTTAACTTACTCAATATCATGCTCGTTCTTGTGCATTCTTTGTCTACCAATTAAGGCTTTTGCAATTTGTCTTGCCGTTCCAAAATCAATGTGATCTTTGATGCATTAAATGGAATCGGGAATGCTAAATCAAATATAATGCGGCAAAATATTATGATCAAATCGTCGTATTATTTACGAGGCGTATTTGCTTTTTTGTTGGCTGGGTTCATTGAGGCGTCTTCTCATGTCGGATTGTAGAATTGATTTAATGCAAGATTTGATATTACATGTGGTCACTTATGTGATAACTCAACGAGTAATTTTTAAAACATTTCAAGCCCAAATTTGTTTTATGAAGTGTTATGGCAGGAATATTACATCATCTCCTCCTTAGAGGAATCGAGATGTCCTCATCTTGAAAAGAACTGGGGAAACTACTTTTCTAGAGCTATCTCTTCTATCCAAGTAGCATCCTCCTCAGGATAGTCTTTCCACTGGATAAGATACTCTCTAATGGTTCTGTTTCTAAGAGGTTTCTCTTTTACATATAGGATCTTATTAGGCTGGAGTTCAAGGGCTCCTTGACTAGGCATTACAATTTGTTGGTCATCAAGAATATGATCTTGATTTGCCACATAAGCTTTCAGAAGACTAACGTGAAATACATTGTGGACTTTCACATGATCAAGAAGTTGCAATTTGTAGGCATTAGCTCCTAGGCATTTGAGAACCTTGTATGGTCCACAATACCTTGGACTCAACTTTTTGAACTTTCCCAATGATAGAGAACTCTTCTTTGGGCATACACAGATGAAAGCCATGTCTCCCTCTTGGAAGATGCGCTCTTGCTGTCCTAGATCAGCATAAGCTTTCTGGCGATCTTTGGCAGCTTGGATGTCTTGTCTAATAGTTTTGACTTGATCATCCATGTCTTCTAGTATTTTCTTAGAAGCCTCAACCTTTAGGGTTGAATTAGAGAAATTCAATGGCATCAAACAATCTTGTCCATAGAATGCTGGAAATGGAGTCATTTGAATACTCTGGTGATATGATGCATTGTAGGAAAATTCTACAAAGGGCAAATATTGTATCCACTTTGTCGGTTATCTGGAATAGTAAGCTCTCAGTATATCTTCAATGACCTGATTAACCCGCTCTGTTTGACCATCAGTTTGGAGATGGTAAGCTGTGCTAAAGTAAAGTTGGGTTCCAATTGCTTCAAATAGGCTTTTCCAGAAATGTGACGTAAACAGAGAGTCATGGTCACTAACGATCCGTTTAGGCAATCCATGAAGCCTAAAATTTTCTTTCACAAACAATCATACAATATCTAAAGCTTTGTAGTTGGTCTTGACTAGGATAAGATGAGTGACCTTTGTCAGCATATCCACAATCACTGTGATTGAATTATACCCTCCTTGAACAAAAGGTAAGCCAACTACGAAATCCATACTGATGAACTCCCATTTCATCTGTGAAATGTCAAGTGGCTGGAGCTTACAGGTCCCAATCCCTTGAATTTCATTTTTTGCTTATGTCCCTTAACAGAGTATAGCAAGACTAGTTCTCATTGTCCAAAGTCTCAATGTTTGACATGTTTGTCAAACCAACTCTTGTGTCATGCCTTTTCACAAATTAGAGCATGGGTTGCAATGAGACGAGTCTCAAATAGGAATTCCAGCTTAACTAACCAATTTGTCCCCATGCTTCTTGGCCCTCTCATCTCTCTTGGGCTGCTATTCTCAAGCTTGAAACAAAGAACTCTACTAGTAGAATAGCTTTGGTTCTATAGGTTAAAACAATCTGAATGGAGTCTATCCTATGGATGTTTTGTAGGCAACAAAATAATCCTATATGCCCACAAAGCTGCTATGAGTTTATTGTCCCAGTCATGTGTGAGGCAGAGACTAATTTTGTTAGGACACTTACCAAGATCTTATTCGTGGACTTGGCTTGATCATTTGCTTGAGGATAATATAGTGAGGTCTTTCTATGGATTATCAAGAAGGTGGATAACAGGTGAGCGATCACTTCATTGATGAAGTGTGTGCCTTGGTCACTAACCGGTAACTAAACCATAAGATTACTTGCTCCCAAAGGAACTTGCCGTGGTCCTAGCATCATTTTTGTGAGTTTCTTGAGCTTTTGTCTATTGATGAGATAATCTGTGGCAACAATGATATACTTGGCTTGGGAGTACTCTACTACATGGATGATTGAACCAATGAACTCTATTCCTTATTTCTCGAATGGTTTCTGTGCAATCACTAGGGTCAACTCCATTTTGTCCTTATTATGAATAGGGAATTTGGTACGTTGGCACTCATCATAGTGCTTTATAAACTTAGCTACATCACGAAATAGTGTTGGCCACCACAAGATTGGAGCACCTTGCCGATTGTGGTGTCTCCACTGAAGTGTCCTCCTATAATCTCGCCATGTCTTCCTTGAGTGCATCCTGTCCTAACTGATACAAGTGACCTACAATCAACTGATAGGGTTGGATTTTGAAGATCAATCTCCTTAACCTAGCCTTTTCTATGGGTTGTTTGAGCAATCCGTTCTCGAGGATGTGGACTATGTCATCTGCCCAATATGGTGTGAGGTCTACTCTAAAAAAATCTCAATCACTTGTCATTCTAAAAAGGTGTGCATCTAGTAGGTCATCACTAATTTCTTGTCCAACAGCTTCTCCTATGGGTATGTGGGACATGTGATCTACCATATAGTGTTGTTTGCCCTTGCCTACAACCAAAGAGAATTCCAAAAGAAAAAGTAACCATCAAGCAATGTATCTTGTTGCACATGGTTTATTCACAAGATAAAGTAATTCTTGATGATCCACAAAGAAGCTGAAGGGTGTCGCTAGAAGATAGTGTCTAAACTCCTTTACGGTGAATACCATGGCTAATACTTCCCTCTCTATTGTGGAGAAGTTCATTTCCATATCAATTAGTTGTCTGCTAGCAAAGCTCACTAGATAGTCTAGGTTATGTTCACCAAGTTGACACAATATTGCTCCCATGGCAAACTTTGATACATCAATGTGCACATGGAAGGTAATGTACCAATTTGGGGCTCTTAAGATAGGCACTAAATTTAGAGCCTATTTAAGCCTTTTATAGGTTTGTTGATATTCTTTGGTCCACTCAAATGATGTTAATAGCTTGTGCAAGGTTCTAGCAATCAATGCATAGTTCAACACAAACCGCTAGTAGTATCCTATGTGGCCTAAGAAACATTGAACTCCCTTGAAGTTGTTTGGAGGGGGAAGATCTATAATCACCTTGACTTTTGAGGAGTATGTGGCTATCCCATTCCTTGACACAATGTGCCCTAAAATGCAACCATGATTCAACCAAAACTAGCACTTTAAGGGGTTCAATGAGAGACCGTATTGCCTACATCATTCAAAGACCATTCACAACTTTTCCAAGTACTCTTTCTAGTTGGTGTGGATACATAGATCATCAACAAAGACTTCCAACCATTTTCCAAGCATGTCCTTAAAGAATAGCCATGGGGGGGGGGGGGGGGGGGGGGGGGGGGGGGGGGGGGGGGGGGGGGGGGGGAGGGAGGGAGGGAGAGAGAGAGAGAGGGAGAGAGAGAGAGAGAGAGAGAGAGGGAGGGAGGGAGGGAGGGAGGGAGAGAGAGAGAGAGAGGGAGGGAGGGGGAGAGGAGGGAGGGAGGGAGGGAGGGAGGGGGAGGGAGAGGGAGGGAGAGGGAGAGAGGGGGAGGGAGGGAGGGGAGGGAGGGAGGGAGAGAGAGAGAGAGAGAGAGGGAGGGAGGGAGGAGGGAGGAGGGAGAGG
>NW_028230104.1:0-26841 GCF_053477565.2 Lygodium microphyllum | reverse complement strand
TATGCTTTAAGAGGGGTTTGAGCTAAGAATGCTTTGGTTTCTATAAAATTTACACTATTGGTAATTACAGGCTATTGTCTATCAATGATTTTGGAGCATATGTATATGTCTATTATGCAGTCAATGAGACTTGTATGCATTGTTTTTGTTCCCACATGTTATGCTCCCAAATCCTTCATCTCAAATTCAATCTTGAGGAAACCCTTCACACTATCAATCTCTGTCTCACTATCACCCACAATGATCAAATCATCCACATATATAGTAATGATCACAATACTTGCATCACTTTCACATATATAAAGTGAGTGATCAACATGTACTTTGTGAAATCCAATGATGACAAGATATTTTCCAATCTTGTCACGCCATGCCTTAGGCACTTGCTTCAGCCTATATGTGGCCTTATGAAGTTTGTATACATAATCTGGATGACTCTCATCCACATAACCAAGTAGCTACTCTACATAAACTATCTCTTGCAACTCCCATTGCAAGAAGGCATTCTTAACATCCATTTGATGCAACCATTGCTATGGTAGCCCTTACAATGGCTGTTGTAGCCATTGGAGCAAAAGTCTCCTCATAATCAATGTGATGAATTTATCATATCCTTTAGTAACTAATTATACCTTATAGTGCTTAATAGATCCATATTTGACCTTGTAAATCCATTTGTAGACAATAGCTTTCTTGCCTTTAGGTAAAGGCACCAACTCCCATGTGTCATTATCCTTAAGTGTAGCCATTTCTTCATCCATAGCACGATCCCACTACATCCTCAAAACAAGTGGGTTCCATATTCTCTACAACCTTAGCCATGTATGCATAGTGATGAGCTACATAGCTATCATATGTTAATCACTGCATCGGCTTTCTTACTCTACTTGACCTGTGTGGACCTAGATCACTATGGGGTGCTTTACGATCCTTTTGTGCCTTCCACACATTTGGTGTTTTAATAGACGAAATTCCAAACTCCTCATCGAAGCTCTGCTACTTGAAGCCATCTGAATCAACATCAAGATGAGAGGAACGTAATGATACACATGTCATAATAAGTGAGTCCCTAACTTTCTCTTTACCTTTTCTTGACATCTGTGATGTACTTGGTGGGATAAATTATGATCTCAATCTACCACTCAAAGGTCTATCAACAAGACTATAACTAGGAGACTTTTGTAGTCTAGTCAATGTCTCTAAATGCTAACCTTTTTACTACACAGCCACACCCTTATGCTTATTAATCCCAACAATATTTTGTACATTACTATACCAGCTACTCATTTTATTAAAAAAAAAATCACTACTAACTCTCAGCTCACATGTGGTGCACAAATCAGATGCTAGATGCGGACGTAGCGAGTGTCGGAAGGTCTTGAAGAACAAAATAATTCTACTAAAGCTCATAAAACAAGAAGGAAGATTTGCGTAACATGAAGAAAGGAGACAAATTGGGTATAATCTCCCCCTATGCCTTGTATGAGCGCTTCACAAGGCATGCATTTAATATTTGTTAAGTGCTTCAATAAATAAGCACATCTAAATAAATATTAGCGCCACGCCTTTAATGATAAGACATGCGCCCATAAAAAATGATAATTTTTTCTAGGTAATTTGAATACATGCTATCGCCCAGTGCTTTCCAACGTCAATATTGCCTGGTCTACATATCAAGTGAAGCATTCACAATTGTTAGAAAATAATAAAATTAAACTGACAAAAGTGAATACTTAGTAGTCTTCAGCTATAAAATAAATAAATAGGTCGGTAACTCTATCCTAACCTTAATTGAATATGTGTGCACTCTAAACTCATAAACATCCATTAATTTAAATATGTATTTTGCGAAATCACCCGCTATGGAATCAACCACATGCACATTAAATTAACATGATGCCCAAAAAGGACAGGCTTCCCGTCAACTTCTCGCATAAGGAATCCACCTTGTGTAAGAGCCTCGGCAAATAAATATAGTTTTACGGAATCCATCACAAAACCTCACGGAATCCACCGTGGAATAAAAAACTTACGGAATCCATTGTGGTCTTATGGAATCCATCGTGGAATATGCCTCCTCGCATCATACCCCGGGGTGGGATAGTAATTGTCCTCAATTGCTATTAGCTCAATGTGGAGTGCAGTGAGGGGTAAGCACTTAGGTCACGGGCGTGTATCCATTGGGCCTCTTCAACAGGATGATTTTTAAACTTAACCAAATATCTAGAGTACCTACGACCAATTCTAGTGGTCATAAAGTTAGTGTCTAGAATAGTTTCAAGTTCAAGGATTTTCGTTTCTTCTTTTAATAAAGGAGGGTTTTCATAGACAGGGTGAATATGTAATTGGTCTGTAAAAGGTCATAACAAACTGATATGAAAAGTATTGTGGATTTTTTAGTGTTGGGGTAGTCCTAATTTAAATGCATTGTCATTGATTTTGTGAATGTTCTTGAAAGGTCCATAAAATCTAGGGGCTAACTTAACAACAGGGTATTTCTTAACACTTTGTAATGTTCTCTTTCCAATGTGTAACCAAACATAATTATTAACTTTGAAACTCATGACTTTTTTTTTCTTGTTAGCTTGTTTAGTGTACGATTGCTGGGCTTTCACAATCATGTCTTTGACTTCAGCAAAAATAGTAGTATGTATATTTATAATATCATCAACAGCTTTAACTTTGTTTGATAATGACGTAACAGGTGTATACAATCTATATCCATAAATAATTGAAGTAAATATAAGTGTGTATTTCATGTTTGTGATTTTGAAATTGTATATGCATATAAAAGATCTAATATTGTACTATTAGTAGCCTCCGTTTGTCCATTAGTTTCAAGATAAAATACAGATGAGAAATCAATCTTAGTATCTAAATTAGCAAATAACGTAGTCCGAAAATTATTACAGAATCTAGAATCATGATAAAAAATAATAACTTTTGACAAACCATGGCTAGTGAAAATAGTCTTAAAAAATAATTGTGCAGCTTAAGATGCAGTTAATGTTTTCTTGCATATAATGAAATATGCTTGTTTGTTAAATCGATTTATTATAGTTCAAATCATATCATGATTAGCTTGGATGTTAGGAAAACCAGTTATAAAATCCATTGAAATATGTTTCCATGGTTATTTAAAAATTTGTAAAGGCATTAACAAATCATATTGCTTACCATGGTGTCGCTTAGCTCTTTGACAAATTAAACACTTAAATACAAAGTTAAAAACATCAGATTTTATCTGTGACCATTAAAAATCTTCAACCAATATACGCAAAGTAGAAATAATATTTTTATGGCCTTGATATGGGAGAGAATGAATTTCATACAACAACACAAATAATCTAAATAGAAGAGTTACACACAACTTTTTTTCATAAAATATAAATCCTTCAGAATAAGACAATGAATCTATTGCAATCCAGTTATTACTAACTAATTTATTCCAATCAGCTTGATAACCAAGGTATTGGTCATAGGTATCTTTTATAGGGATAATGAATCAAAAGATATAACGAAGATATTATGGATACTTGGTCTTCCACTTAAGACATCGGCAACAACATTTTTTTTTCGGGTTGATATTTGATAAGTGGATGAAACCTTTGAATAAAAGCAGTGAATTTAATATGTCGGTCAGAGATTTGTGGTTGACTAAGGAGATATTTGATACTTTGTTGGTCAGTTTTGATCATGAATTTAGATCCCATTGAACAGTGTTTCCATTGACGTAAGGCTTGTACTATAGCTAGCAATTTTTTATTATAGGTAGAATACTTGAGTTCAGAGGGTTTAAGTTTGCAGCTAGAATAGGTTATGGGATGTGAATCTTGCATAAGGATAATTCCTATTCTAGATCCGCTAGTATCAGGGACTACTAGAAATAATAGTCTATTAAAGTCAGGTAATTGAAAAACGGGTGCATGGATTGAAGCATGTTTCAGTAATTTAAAAGACTTGCTAATTATAAGACCAATGATATACAATACATTTCTTTAATAATTTTGTTAAAGGTAATGCAAGCAATGAAAAATATCTCACAAATTTTCTGTAAAAGCTAGTAAGATCTAAGAAAGAACGTAATTTATGCACATTTTTAGAGATCTACCAATTTAAAATTGATTCCCTATCAATGGAATCACTTTGCAAACTTCCTAGCTACTTATGCCTTTGTTGAAGACATCTTTTTTACCTATGGTCCTCAGGGGCTTTTACAATTGTCTCCTGATGTTAGTTTAGGGATACTATGGGGAACTACTTGCTTGATGTGTCTTGTTTTAGTTACCAATGGTTAGTATGGGTTATGAGCTAGGTTGCAATTGACCATCTTCCTATTCTATCATGGGTGCATTAGATAGCTCAAGAACATATTTTTCAGACACCCCTTGCCATCTATGTAGCGGGTTAGCTAATATTTTGATGCATTTAGTGTAGGGCTTGAAGAATGGCCATCCCCTTGGTCTAGTTTTGTGCTTCATTAGGGTTTATGTGGGGACCAAGGGTTTGCTTTCAGCAGTAGTAGGTGGGTGAATATGTGCTTCATGGTTATATTTTGTTAGACAAAGAGATTTGTTCACTCTTTTCAAGGTTAGCATATAATTGATTATCTTTCAATAATTTGAAAACAAAGATAAATGTTCATAATGGTCGTTCTCATTCTTATTGAAAACCAATATGTCATCAAAGAAAACAATTACACAATGCTGATGCTTTAAAAATATGTGATTCATCATACGACTGAATGTGACTGGTGCATTAGTCAAACCAAAAGGCATAACAAGAAATTCATAATGACCAAATTAAGTTTTAAATGTAGTTTTGAAAATATCAAGTGTATCCAATTGTACTTGATGATATCCAGATTTGAGATCTATCTTGCTAAATATTGTGGCCCCTTGTAGTTTATCCATGAGGTCATCTACCTTAGGGATTGGATATCTATTCTTGACAATGATTTTGTTTAGGGTACGATAGTCAATGCATATCTTATAGATATTATTTTTTTTCTTGACTAACAAGATAATGCACCAAAAGGAGAGCTACTGGGTCTAAGGAGTTCTTGAGTTAACAATTCTTCGACTTGGGCTTGGATTTCTTTCTGTTCAATTTGATTGTGTCTATAGGGTGCTTTACATGGTGGTTGAGAATATGGGATTAAGTCTATTTTATGATCTTCACGATGTGTGGGCGGTAAATCAGGTGGTAAGTTAGTAGCAAAAATATATTTAAATTGTGAAGAAAATTGTGCGTACTTAGGATGCATTTGATTTTCCTTAGCTTCAATTTCATTAACCTATACTAAGTATGATTTACTACATTTTCTTAATGCACGTTTAGCCTGTGTGTGACTAAGCAATGGAAAATTATCGAAGGTGTGCGTACTATGTAATGTGATTTATTTTCTGTTAGAATAAATCTTCATTGAATGCGTGGAATAATCTATATCGGGATTATATTTATGACGCCAAGGTATTCTTAAAATAATATCACTAGATTGCAAAGACACAACCAAGAAATTTATGTGCTCAACATAATCATCAATTTTAATTTTTAAATCATGAACTTCTTGTGTATCATTGTATCTAGTGTCTAATAATACAGCTTTTATGTAATAATGAGTTGGAATAGTACGTAAATTCAATTCTTTGATCAATTTTGTAGAAATAAAATCATGTGTGTTTTCATCATCATGCAAAATAATATTGTCTTTACCATACATAAGATATTTCATCGTTAATAGTGAATGAAGATATCGTCATAATATTCCATGAAATTTGGCATTTTTTCATAGTCTTCATCTTCAGCTACTCTCAAGTAGTTGATATGAACAGTTAGCTTTTTGAATTGACAATTTACCACTAGATGTCCATGTTGGTGACACTTGTAGTAAACTATAGGCTTGGCTTTGGAAACATTATTAGTAATGACTGGGAGTTTAGGTATGTTGGGATTTGGTTGGAAAGATGGCTTATGATTTGAATTTGTGTTTGATGGTAAAGGAAGAGGTCATGTCTAGGGCTTATGAAAAGAAGAAGGAATGAAGCGATTTTGATTGAATATTCGAAAGTTAGAGTTGAATTGCTTTATACCGAAGTTACTGTTAGTTGGAAATTTTTGTGGTCGCTTCTCTCATACACGAATTTTGTCTTTAGCATCATGGGCCAAAGAAATTGCATCCTCCAGAGTCGTTGGCTTGAACATGTTCACCTCTGCATAGAAGTGACGAAGCAAACTAGACATATACTTGCGTTTGTGGATCGCCTCTCAGGTATATCTTCAAGCATTCGAAGTTGCAATAAGGCGTTTCAAAAACGCTTAGTGTATTGCAAAATAGGATCACGATCTCTTTGTTGCAAAAGATCCCACTATTTGATTACTTTTTCATGGAATTGACGTGGAAGAAAATTCTGCAAAAATTTCTTTTGAAAAGCCTCCCAAGTAGTAAGACAATCAATACTTTTGCAGATAACCTCCGGACAACAGTCTACCACCATAACGATGCTTTGTCTACTAAATTGTTAGTGACACATTTGAGTTTTTCTTTTTTGGCATATTGTTCTGTATGGAAATAATCATCAAACTGATTGATAAAGCGAGAATAGTTTTTCCGTCATGTAGCCCAGTAAAAGTATAGAATTTGAAATTTCTTTTACTTATCTTGGCTTATTTCTTGATAGATTGTGCTTCGAGTGTTGCATCGATCATACGCCGTATAACATCTTCAAGTTGCGGTCCATCTTGATTGATAGTAGATCGTTGAAGAGTAGCCAGTTGAGCTTGCAAAGTTTGACGTGCTCTTCGTTCCTCTTGAAGCTGCATCATAATTAGGTCCAATTTTTGCTCCACCGTTGGTTTCGGTAAATCACTTTCGATCATAAAATCTTTCATATTTTGATCGGACATCCTACAAAATTTTGAACAATCTCACACACTCGAAATCTCGTTAGAGGGATGAGCGTAGCTCAAGGTTGGGTTTACAAGGCTTGTTTTTTTGAAAAAAAAAAGGTTTTTTTACGATCTTTTTTCTTTTGCGGGTACGGTAATTGATGAAGTCATTCTTCCAACGAATACTTCGTCCGTGTAGATTGCGTATAAGAATCTTCTTGCTGGAAATTATCTCTATCAGAGTGTATGTACAAACAGGGGCTTGCTGAAGGTTCGAAATAGATTCAGGATCAGTATGAACAATTGATGAGAAGGAGATTTAAGAGTAAAGTCTTTAAGCTTTAATAAAGCTTAACTTTAAGCTTTTAAAAAAAAGCTTTAACTAATAATTTGATAGCGCGTAGAACGATGATACATATCTGTCGACGTTGATTATTGCGATAAGTGCATTCTGTCGCCATAGTCGCTGAAATCTTAAAGAGCTTAAGCTTTTTTTTCTTAAGCTTTAAAGCTTATAAACTCAAACTAATTGAAATTTCCTTATCTGTTTCTTTGAGAAGAAAAAGTCTTGCAAAGGAACTTCCCGAGTGGTCCTCCGTCGCGACAGAGAGTGGTCCTTCGTGATCTAACAACACAGCAGGGGGTTCTTCACTACGCCAAGAACATGCTGGTATTGACGGTTTGCTGACTGTATGGTTAAATGGATGCAATAAATATTCCAAGTGCTAACTAGGGTTTAGCACATTGAGGACTTGACCTAGTTTCGCACTTGTTGCCAAGTCGAAACCCTCATACCCAAAGGTCCTACCCACATTCACGAAATGTAGGGACAATTGGACGGGCTTGCAAGAAATGATCTAGGGTTTCTACCCTGAGGATCACTCGATCAAATGTTGAAACTCGGATTGAGTTGGAACCCTTAGGACCGAACAGGCCTAGTGCAATTGGGAATGGGTTGGATAAGAAGACACCCTAAACCCTGCTTCTTGTCTAATCATGATTTCGTGACCAGAAGACGCCGTTCGATGGGTGAAATGATCCCATGGAATAGATGCGACACTTGTACAACAAGTTGCAACGTCGCATGATCTTGTGGTTTGATCACAAGAGAGTTGCCAATTTCTTGAAATGAGATTGGCAGATTCTTACGCAAGTTTAACTTGCAAGAGGATGAGTAGCTGTCCTGCTATAGCACCTTTCTTGGGGAAAAATTGCCAAGATAAGGGAATTAGGTATTTGCTTGGAAGCAAAGGACCGATCAATAATTTGGAGCGACATGGTCGCCATGATTTACTGTTAATAAAACCTAAGGTATTGGTTAAGTTGGGTTAATAGGGTACGGCTTTAATCCAAGGACCAAAGGGAGAACAGACAAACCCTTGGGGATCTTGCCAAGTTGCAATTGATCCCGGATCGAATGTTGGATGCATTCGGAGAGAAGAATTCACTCCTTAGCAATTGGCCAAATAAACGACCACTGGAATTGATTGTGCTTGTAACAGTTTAGAAAGCACCGTTTGCATTGTTTGCTCAAGGAACTAAAGGATGGAAATATATTTAATGCTTCAGGTTGAAGGCCTGAAGGGAGAGGCAGCGTCAGTTACCCCCGACTGTCTGCCTGACCCTAACCAAAGGGGTTGTTAGCTGCGCCGGGAACATGGACCAAACCTGCCGCATCTCTCCGTTGAGTGCTACTTGGAGCAGGAGGACGCTTGGGTGCCAGGGGGGGCTCTCGCCGTAAATCCCTTGCCTTCCGGGCCTTGTACAAGAGGCCAACGTGACTCAGGATTGGCTCTTAAGGTCCGCATACTAGTCTACGGGCAGAATCTTGGATTAGTAATCCCTATGGATTGTTGGATAGCCTTCGGGCGGATTATGGATAAGCCTGTGGGCTAGACTTTATGAATGTATTCCAAAGATAAATATGATAACCTGTTGAAAAGGAACTTGTTTGACACTACTTTTCTATGTCAAGTGCTAAGATTACGTGAAGGAACCGGTGTCTAACGGGCTAATTAAGGAAGCTGCTTGATGCATGTCCAACTAAATGTTGTAGGTAATTAGACAACTAAAGCAACGTTGAGGAAAGTACGGTGGATGTGGCCATGGGTCCGTCCTATGGATGGGTGGTCCCAGTTGGCCGGGAACTTTTCTCAATCGTAATGGACAACAAGGAGATCTTCTCAAAGAAAATGAATAGCAAGGGCACTGACCTAGAGTCTAGGTTACAATAATCCCAGTTTATGCTGTTTTAGGGGAACGGAATGGGACTATGCCTTATGGCAGAGAGGTCAAGCCTTGCATCCCTCTCATTTCCCATTCTCTTTGAACCAAGTGCAGCGTGAATCTGCTTCGGCCCTGGCGTTTCTGCGTAAAGTAGTTCGCTTGGGGTTCGATGCTAGTTGCCGTTTAGGAAAATGACCATTAGGGAAAACCTTGATTCAGGTCGGTCCTAAGTGGAAACGGCCGAAATACTTCCGCTAGGTGGCAGACCTGGAAAGTCCTAGATCTCGCAAACCCCATAACATTCCATGGGAGTGTCGGGCAGAGCTTTCTAGACTCACTTTCTGATGGACTGCTAAGACGTGTCCTGAAAGGGAAGAGGTGGACATGTTACAAACCATTTGAACTAACATAGCCAAGGACGATCAGAAGCAAGAGTCCAAGGAAACAAACTATCCAACCCGTTCATTCCAAGAGCTTCGCCTTCGCGTGAGATGGTAAGCGATCGGAAGCCCGTGATCTCAGCTCCGCTTTGATACCACTACTACGCAAATCGGATACTGGATGCGTACGTAGTGAGTGTCGGAAGGTCCCCAAGAACAAAAGATTTGCACGACATGAAGAAAATAGACAAATTGGGTACAATCTCTCCCCATGCCTTGTGTGAGTACTTCACAAGGCATGTGCTTATAAATTTATTCATCTTAAAACTCAAAAATAGCCCAATTTTACAATTAGTATGCTTTGACTTTTGTGTTTGCTTTTGTCCAAATAAAGAATAGGCAGTTGGGCGGCCCAAAAAAGGGCTGCGTCCAAATACAATGTCCAATATTGAAATATTTAAATAGAGAGTCCATGCGCATACAAAATAATAAATATTTGTCAAGAACTTCAATAAATAAGCGCGTCTAAATAAATATTAGCACCATGTCTTTAATGATAAGATCCGCACCCATAAAAAATGATAATTTATTCTAGGCAATTTGAATATAGGCTATTGCGCAGTGCTTTCCAATGCCACTGTTGCGTGCTCTACACATCAACTGAAGCATTCACAATTGTTAAAAAATAATAAAATTAAATAAAAAAAGTGAATACCTAGTAGTCTTCAGCTATAAAATAAATAAATAGGTTGGAACTCTCTCCTAACCTTAATTTAATATGAGTGCACTCTAAACTCATAAACGTCTATTAATTTAACTATGCATTGTACAGAATCACTCGCTATGGAATCATCTACATGTACATTAAATTAACATGACATTCGAAAAGGATAGGTGTCCCCGTCAACTTCTTGCACAAGGAATCCACCTTGTGTACAAGCTCCAATAAATAAATATAGTTTTACGGAATCCACTGCAAAACCTCACGGAATCCACAGTGGAATAAAAAAGTCACAGAATCCACTGTGGTCTCACGGAATCCACCGTGGAATATGCCTCTTGGCATCAACATGCAACATGGTTATAACATCTATATCCCTTCTAGTTTTGAGATTTTCTACATAACAACCATTAGGTGTGAACCAAACTTACAATCCTTGTTCTTCCATCTAACCAATAGAAACTAAGTTTTTTGTAATATTTGGTACATGTGATACATTAGCCAAGTACTTAGTTGCAAGTTATAACTTAGCTTTTTATATCTAACATTAGACCTAAGACTAAATATTGGCTAAGGTATTATTTTACTTTATTACAAGCCATCCCGATGTACAAGAGCTTTTTTCTCAAAGCTGAAATTGAGACAAATTACAATGAAGATTACAAGGATAGCTGAAAGTATATGGATCCATGCTAAAATGAAACTTTAAGTTGAAGAAGATCATATAAGTTGATGAAAGAGAAGTACATATGCTAAATAAATTATTCCAAAACAAGCTACAGTACAATTTTGGCCATGACTTGAAGTAGAAGTATCCAATTTCTATATGCAAACTATAGAAATGTAGAGAACAATATGTAGTATCCAACCATGCTATATGAGGCAATTAATTTTTATACATAAATTTAATACAATAAGCTGTTTACTAGTCATTGAGGGAAGTATCCTCTTGAAGATGCCATGAAAATGGTTCCAAATACGAAGCATGTTGCTAAGAAGACTCTTCCATAGGCAAACCCTTCCACTTAATGAGATACTCCACAAGAATTTGGTTCCTTAGAACCTTCTCCTACTTGTCAATAATCTTTTTGGAATCATAAATGATCAAATCATCTTCATCAAGGGGAGGTAGTTCTTCAAGAACTTGAATTTTAGGGCTGATATCATTTTTAAGTTGAGATACATGGACGACATTGTGGATATGAGTAGTTGAAGGCAAATCAAGTTGATATGCAAGATCCCCAACTTACTTGATTATTTTTTATGGACTATAAAAGTGATGAGTAAGTTTGGGCAAGTTTATTATGCCCTCCCTTAAGAGAAGCATAATGGGATTTTGAAACTTTCAAGGAAATCCATTCACCTTTGTCAAATTTCATATGCCTTCGTTTCTCATCCACATAGAATTTCATTATTTCTTGAGCTTTTTAAATATTATCATTACATTGCTTCATAAGAGCCTCCATCTCCTTTAACTATTCACGAGCATGAGGATTCACATCATCATGAAACAATGTGAAAGGCACTTGAACTTTGTAACTATACAATGCTTCGAAAGGAGACATTCCAATACTCATGTGATGAGTATTATTATAGAAAAATTCTACAAGGTGAAGCCAATGATCCCATGCATTTTGTGTATCATGGCAAAAGCGTCATAAATAGACCTCAAGCCATTTATTGATCCTTTCACTTTGGTTATTTGTTTGTAGATGATAAGTGATGATAGGAGTCAAAATAGTCCCCATAGAAGAGAAAAAACTCTTCCAAAAGTTGCCCATAAGTTTAATGTCACGATCAGATACAATCTTCATTGGCATCCCATGAAGTTTGAAGACACTTTCCATAAACTGATCAGTTACTTCCTTTGCTATAAATTGAACATTTATTGGGATGAAATGGGACGATTTAGTCAATTAGTTTACAACCACATAAATGTTATTCCACCCATGTTTCATTGTAGGAAATCACATAATAAAATCCATGCTAATATCGGTCCACTTTCCATTAGGAATAGGTAGTGGATGAAGTAATCCACCAAAAAGAAGTGTGAAATCCTTATTTTATTAACGTGGAAGACATCTCATGACATAATCTTTAACATCCCTCCAAATTCCTTTCCAATGAAAACTCTCATGGATATTATCAAATATCTTGAACAAATCATGATGACCCACTAAAGGTAAAGAGTGTATCTCTTGCAAAATAACACGGTCTTTAAAACATGAATGAGTCAAATAGGCCTATACCCATGATACCAAAGAAGACCATTATGCCACTTATAATTTGGGATACTCTTCTCCTTTGCCTTGCTAAAATTTCTTTTGTTATATTGGATACTTGTTGATCAAGCAAGTACTCTTCTTGAATGTTATAGATCCAATCTTTATGTGTAGTAGAAATAGTGGAAACGAAACACACCCACATTCTTAACATAGCCCACTACCACATTATCTTTTTTAGCCATATATGATATCTCAAAGTCATATCCTTGAAGAGTGGCCAACCATCTTCATTATAGCTTGGGAGACAATTTGGATTGTGAAAGAAAGTATTTTAGTACCATGATGATTGCTTTTAATTTTTAAATGGCTGTCATAGATATAGTGATACCATTTTTTAATAGCATGCAATATTTCTAACATCTCTTGCTCATAAATATGTAGTTGGTACTCCTTGTTATCAAGCTTTGGGCTCTCATAACCTATCACTCCACGATCTTGATATAAAACAGCCCCTACTCCTCTTCCTCCACAAGCATCCACACATATGATAAACTCCATAGAGAAGTTTGAGCATGCAAGAATATGCGTTGAAATTAGAAGAGATTTTAGCTCATTAAAGATTTTATCAACTATGGAGTTCCAAAATAGAGCCTATCCAGCAATGGAGACGCCAACTGAGCATATTCTTGATGAACCTCTTATAAAAAGAAGATAATCCTAGGAATCCTCTTAAAGATGCCAAATTCATAAGGGTAGGCCGTTCTTTGACACATTTCACATTGTTTGGATCCACTCTAATTCCTTTCTCTCTCACAATAGGACCTAAGTATTCCACTTCATCTTCCATGAAAGAATACTTCATCATCTTGGCAAAGTGTGTGTCTCCCTAGGGTATCAAAGACCTCTCGTACATGCTTCAAATGATCATCCTTGGACTTGCTATAGATAAGAGTATCATCAAAGAATACAAGGATTGTTTTGAACAAGAATGACTGCAGTATTTTATTCATAAGGGCTTGAAAAGTAATAAGTGCATTGGAAAGCCCAAAAGGTATAATCAATAAGTGATATAATTTTCTTTTAGTCCAAAAGGTTGTTTTGAACCCATTCCCTTTCTTCATTCAAATTTGATGATAACTCGAATGAAGATCTATTTTGGTAAAATTTTGCATTCTTAAGCTCATCCGAAAGATCGTCAATGCAAGGAGGAATAGGATACCTATTATTAATCATTTGACTTGTCCAAATCTCTATAATCAATGCACAAGCAAAATGATCCACCATCTTCTTCTTGACCAAGAGCACGGGAGAGGCAAATGGTGATAGGCTTAGTTGAATTAAGCCCATTTATAGCTATGCTTTGACTTGTCACTCTACCTCTTCCCTCTCAAACTTAGATAAGAAATATGAAGTTTTGTTTATTGGCTTTGTGTTGGGCAATAACTCGATAGAATGGTCAACTTGTCATTTAGGAGACAAGGATGACGGTGGCTGAAATAAATCCTTATATTCCTCCAATAGCTCTTCCAAACATGAGTCCTTTTTCTTTGGAAAAGAAGATGGTTGATTTGGTGGGGTTGATCCTCATTTACTTTTGCAAGCAAAAGAGTGAAAATGCATGACTTGGAATTGATTTTCTTCTATAATTTCTTCCTGGAGATGAGCTCTATGTGTTTGTGGTCAATGCCCATCAATTCTATATGCTACCCTTACCAATTAAATTCCATTTTCTTTTGTTCCAAATCCAAAGTAAAATTTCCAAGAGTTTTCAGCCAATAAAAACATCAATTGGTCCCATATCCAAAGTGATCAAAGTTTATTGTGCAAGCAAGAGATAATTTAATAGAAGTACATGGACACACTTCTTTACTAGACTTCTAGGCACCATTTGCAACTTATATATGCAGGGATGATTCCATATAAATGGGTAGCAACTTCTACCCACTCAAAGTGTTGGTTTTAACAAAGCTATGGGTGTTACACGTATCCACAAGAATATGTGCAATCTTGCCATTAATGATACCTTTGAGTCTAAGTGTATTTTCTCCTTTGCATCTCATCCATGCATCATGTGAAATAGCACATAAGGGAGAATAAGAATCATTTGTGCCACTTGGATTGAATGAAAACCTATCCATAGGATCATAACATTTCTCATTGGTGACACCCTCTTCTTTATGCATTTTTCCACCATCGGATAAGCATCAACATGTAGTAAATTACCCTCTTATTCCTCCTCTTCTTCAACTTCCACATCTTGAGTAATCACCATGTTGATTTTAGAATTTTTACCCTTACAATTTAGCTTGTGATCTTGGGACCATTTCTCTCCATATTTAAAACACAATCCTTTGGGATACATTTCTCTAAGCTAGTCATATTTTTGAAATTTATCCCTATTTTAGAGCATAATTTCCACCCTGTTTAGAAGCATAAAAAGTGAAAACGTTGGCACTTTTTTGTAATCTATCGTGACTATTGAAACTCTTGTTTTCTTGCTTGAAACCCTCTCTTGGTTGTCCATATCTTGTAGGTTATGTTGGAGGAATTACTCCCCAAACTTCTTTACTGAAAATTCCCTATATCTTTCTTGTATTTTAGAGAGGATATTTTAGCCAATTGAAATGCTTCATGCAAAGTTTTGAGTTATTGAGGTGAAGAGATATAAAATAAAATTTCACTTATCACTTCGAGGATAGAGAGTGAAATATATCTCAAGTTTGTTTATCCACTCCTTCCACTTTGAAGGTGAAGAATTTTCCCCTTTGAAGTTGGTAATATTGATATTTTATTTGTACTCCTCATTGTAAGATGGTTACACATTGTTATTTGGGTAGGGTTTTCCGAAACCAAGTGATAGGGGCCGACCATTTAAGATGTGCTCTTTACTTGAATGATCTTGGGCTGATCTTCTTCCATTATTCTTCCCATCAACATGAGCTTGATTGTTGACTACATTCCCTTTAGGCACATTAGTGGACTAATAGTAAAAGGATTTATAAAAGGGATCACATTAATAATAATCTTAATCCATCCTAATATCATCTTGTTCATCTACATGTCTATGATAATCTCTAAGACTATTGAACTGAGGTCTTGAAGTATAATTGCCATGGGCTTGTGAAGAAAAGAAGTTACCCCTCACTTTTGATGGTTCGCCTCTTTCAAAAGTAGGCATAACAAGCTGAGTACTTTCCTTATTAGGATGGGATGGATTGGAATCATAAGAGACTCTATGAAGGTCATCAATAGGTTGGGCTTTTTGTGATTTGATGTCCATGTTTCTTATGGCGGCTGAAATAAGCACTTCAAATAGAGATTTGTTGCTTCTATGTAGTTCGGCAATCCCCTTATTCATTTGTGCCACTCCTTGAATTAATCCATCATTCATTTGTGTCAAATATTCATTCAATGTTTTCAAGTCATTAGAAATCCCTTCATTCATGTTGCCTAGCTCTTTTGATAATAAGTAGCCATTGATTGCATGTGGCTCATGGGTAGCTTCAATCCTTTGATGCATGTTGTAGGCAACATCTACACTAATGTGTTCATCTTCTTGCTCATGATTTTGAGTCCCATTTTGTGTAATTTTGACCCTCATGAAACTCTCTAACATCATCATTCATTGCTTCTAAAACATGATCTTTCTTCTTGTTCTTGGCCATTAAAAGAAGAGTGTTGTAATATTGGACTGCTTGTTAGAGTAAATCCTTTGTTTCTCCCTAAGTATAGCTCCAATATAAGTGTTCTATAGCTCAATAGGAATCTTATGAGGTGGGGTTATAGTAGATTTAAAGAGATTTTAACTTGGGATAAAGGTCTAGGTGAAATAATGTCAAACAATGCTACCCTATCATGGTGTCCAAGTGCTGTCCCACTATATTTCCCATAAGTAAAACTAAAATACCTTGAGCTCCTAATATCGGATTGATGAGAGTTTTGGTTCAAATTAGAGCTGAATATCCCCTCTATGTATCAATCTATCAATCTCCAATTATACATCAATATAGAAATTTCTGTAATAAAATCTTTACTGTAATATAGAAGTTCCCTATACCCTATGTATTACGTGTAAATGCCATGTTTGGACTTGTAAGAACTCCTTGGGAACAAAAAACCCTGCAAAAACCTATAGGGGCCTAGAAAGGGTTATAGGACACCTGTGGGGATTAAAGAAGATCCAAAAAATAATTGGTACATACTGTGTAAAACCTATAAGATGTCTTGTAGGAACCTGTAGGTATCAAGAGAGAAATAAATACCCGAATCCTCTTCCACTATTTGTTCCAATGTCTAAATGTGTTGAGATATTAATGTACCACTGCTAACCAATGCCAAGGTGATGTACCTGCACCTAAACTTGACCTTTGTGTGGGTTTCGAGGCTTGAGGGGTGTGCCAATGTTCTCCTCAAGCTAGTTGATGCACCCCTTTAGGATCATAATTAGGAAGGAAGGGTCACCTCTCTATTGTCTTCCTAACTCACTTGGCATCCGCTTTTTCCTCATGAGAATGAACATGGAAAGTACATGCTACTTAGTTAAAAAAATAGTGATGCTATGCAATTGACTAAAGATTTCTTTGAATCCTTTAATGAAATGCAAGTGAGAAATAGGAATTGACTGAATTGAAATGAGGTAAGGATAGGGTATTACCCTTTGTAATGACTCATTGTATTACATGTATCCCACTTACCATTTTCACTAATATTTTCAGTCATGTAGTATCAATGAACAACCAACAAATCAAATTCCATGTTAGGTATAAAATGTAGGCAATGAATCAATGCTTGCAACCAATTTTGAATCTGATCTTGAGTAGACAAGATAAAGAGATATGAAATAGTCACACAATCATCCCTATGTTGGACTCTATACGCTCTTCAATATCAAGTTTGATGATCAATTACTCTTCATCTCTCTTTTCCAACAATAAGATTAGCTTAATAATAGGATGATAAGAGAGATTAAAAGCATTAAGTAGTAGGAATACCTCTTATTGCTAATTGAAGATTATTGGATGGATTTCAATGGATCAATTTCCGAGACTATCTATTCCTAAGTTGATCAAGATGGAGTGCCATAGGTTCAGCTTCAATCAAAATTTAATCCCATAATTCTTGCCCAAATAATAATGTCTTTAGCTTGTACTAATAAAGAATGCTCCAATGGATTATTAGAAATCCATGCTTGAGTAAAAGACTTCAATCACCATAGGAGAAGAGTCTTTCAACAATGAAAAAGCACTAAATCTTGATGGAGATCAAGAATTGATGAAGATACCATACATTCAAGTATCCAAGAGAGTGAAAATGCTACTAATCTTAATAATATGCTTCAATGTTGGTCAAATCTTGGTGGTATAGCTTTACTCCCACCTTTGTTGAGTTGTACATCATAAGCCCCATGGATTGAGCATCATTGAAGCTAAAATTTGAAGAAATTTGTTGGTTCCTTATTTTTTTTCAAATTGGAATGAAGAAATTGGTTTAAATCTTGCCAAGAATATCCAATGTCAACTCAATCATGAATGTACATGCTTTTCTTCAACTTCCCAAGGCCAAGGAGCACCAAAGCCCTTTCAAATCTTCAAGAAATGGTCCAAATATGCTTGATATCCTAAATTTTTCATAGCTAGAGTTTGGAGGAAGCTTAAAGAGAAGGAATGATTCAATCTCTAAAGGATTAAGCAAGAGAATGCTTTTGGGAGCTTAAAGGAGTAAAAGTCCTATAGAATATTGAAGAAATTCAATGATGTCCTCCTGAGTATTTAGCAAGAAGAGAAGGCAAAACACACCTCTTATACTCTCTTTATCAGCATTGAATTGCAAGATGTGGCCAAAGAGGGCCTTCTCCTGCGAGGTGTCATTGTCTGGACCCTTGCATTCTGGGCTTGGTATTCAGAGTGAAAGCTGCTTGTTGAGCCCTTACTCCACAGGCAATTCTGCGCACTCAAGCTGCTTGGCCCAAGTTGGAGCATGGGTGCATAACGTGTCTTCGACTGGGTTACCCTCCATTCTGTGCTTGTAAATTTGGTCAGCGGTGGATGGGTCGATGTGCCCAATAAAGTCTCTTTCACAAATCCTGCCCAAGTCCCATTCCATTCCACAGTTGTAAATAGAGTCAGTGGGTGGAATACAAGAAGCATGAAAAGTCCATGTTTCACAGTTGTAAATAGAGTCAGTGAGCATGGCACCTAGCAAGTAGACATTGGCCGCCTTGATAGAGAGGCATGTTAAGACCCCCGACGATAAATATGAGTCTAAGTCAAAAGCCGTTTTGAAAGGCCAATAAGTTGTGCCTTGAAGGTATTTGGATGTGTTGCATATGTTCATGTGCCAGATGAGCTACAGAAGAAGCTTGATGCAAAGGCTGAAAAATGTATTTTTATTGGGTACTCTTTAGAGCAGAAAGGGTATCGCTGTTATAACCCTGTCACAGGTGAGTTCAGAGTGAGCAAGGATGTTATCTTTGATGAGATGGGCGGCTGGTATGCACCTACTAGTGATGTATTAGATGATGATAATGATTAGGACAGCTATGTGCAAAAAGAAAAACAAGAATCACAGAGTCTTAGTGGACCAGAAACATCACATTTGGTACTATACCTATAGTGAGCCCTTGGTCTGGGAGACCAAGGAGTAGTCCCACATCTTCAGGTGGATCTATAAGTGTTGCAGGGAAGGACAAAGGAAAGAAGAAAGTGCTGGATGGTAATGATGCATCTACCAGTCGTTTGGGATTTGATGGAGATTCTAGTGGTTCAGAGAGTTTGGATGATGAGCTTAGCATTCCTTTAGTTAGGACACCAGGTGTACAAAGAGCTCATAGTAATGTAAAGGCTCCATTGAGTGATCCGGTGGTATGCAGATGTAGCAGGGTCAGATACCCTGTTAAAAGATTTGGTTTTGAAGATTATGTAGCTCACCATTATACTTATATGGTGAAACTAGTTGAGGATGTTGAGCCCACTTGTTTTGAGGATGTTGTTGGTTATGCTCATTGGGATGCATCAATGGATGAGGAGATGGATGCATTAGAAGCTAATAAGACTTGGGATTTGGTACCCTTACCGAAGGGTAAGAAAGCTATTGGCTGTAAGTGGGTTTACAAAGTCAAGCATAATGCAGATGGTGTAAGTATAAAGCTAGGTTGGTTGCAAAAGGCTATGCTTAAACATATGGCATAGATTATGAAGAGACATTCACTCCATGTGCTAGGATGGCAATTGTTAGATGTGTGATTGCCTTGGCAGCAGCCAAAGGTTGGAGTTTGCAGCAAATGGATGTTAAGAATTCCTTCTTGCATGGTGAATTGCAAGAATAAGTGTATATGGAGCAGCCAACAGGTTATGAGGATTTAGAGCATCCCACATATGTGTGGAGGTTAAAGAAGGCGCTCTATGGAATGAAGCAAGCACCAAGAGCATGGTCTGACAAGATTGGAGAGTATCTTGTCAATATTGGATTTTGTATTTCTGATGCTGATCACTCACTTTATGTGAGAAAGGGAGATGCAGGTTTGGTCATCATAGTCATCTATGTGGATGACTTGATTATTATAGGTGTCAGTGACAATGGGATTGTTGAAGTTAAGGACTTCTTGAAGAAGAAGTTTGAGATGAAGGATTTGGGTAAGCTGAGATACTTTCTTGGTATTGAGGTGATTAGATGTGATGAGGGTATATGGCTATCCCAAAGGCAGTATAGCTTGGATATGTTATCCAAGTATGGTATGACAGCATGTAAGCCTCTTTCAGTACCATTGGAGAAAAATGTGAAGTTGAGTGCTGATGTTGGGGATGAGATAGAAGACCCTATTATGTTCAAGTGGATACTAGGGAGTTTGATTTACATAACTATCACAAGGCCAGACTTGATCTATGCTGTTGGCTTTATCAGTCAGTTTATGCAGATGCCTAGAAATCCTCATTTGGATGCAATTAGACGTATATTGAGGTATGTGAAGTTCACTTAATATTATGGACATTTTAATGAGGCAAGTAAGGACGTACAGGTCTTTGGATACACAGATGCAGATTGGACTGGTAGCATGTCAGACAAAAGATCTACAAGTAGATTCATGTTTTTCCTTGGTAGTACAGTAGTTACATGGAGCAGCAAAAAGTATCAACCTACAATTGCTTTATCGAGTACAGAGGCTGAGTATAGAGGTGCTACTATGGCAGCATGTGTGAGGTAGTATGGCTGCAAAAGTTATCAGGTGATTTGGACGTGTAGGGAGATGGTCCAATTTTCAATCATTGTGACAACATGAGCAACATACAACTAGCTAGGAATCCAGTGTTCCATGCTAGGACAAAACACATTGAGATGCACTACCACTTTGTGAGAGAGAAGGTACTTCAGGAGAGATTGACTTGGTATATGTCAGTACACAGGATCAGATAGCTGACATTTTCACAAATGCATTGGGTGTGCAGAGAAGCTTCCAAAGTTCCCAAGCTTACTTGGAGTTGTAGATATAGAATTGAGCTTCAGGGGGAGTGTTGAGATGGCAAGCTCAACACGTGCGGACATTGATGATGGACCGCCTAGCTAGATGAGTCTGCACATCTACACTTAGCACGTTGGTGGTCATTATGATACTCACATGGCCATTGACTTATCTCTTATTATATTTAGTTTGTTATACTTACCTACAACTGGCAAAGATATAACGCCAGTCGATTAGTGTAGTCGGTTATGCACTGTTTGACTTAGAAGGCTACTTTCCTTTATGTTGTATCTTATCTAGGTGTACATTGTATAGTGTGGTGTAGAAGAAGAAAAAACCAGTAAGAAAACGTTTTGGCCTCCATCTCTCTTCTTATGTTCTTGAGTGATCTTCCTCTTGTGTATACAATGTGTTTGGCGTAGCAGCTCAAGCACATCCCCCCATGACGCGATTCTTGACACTTAGGTCTTGCTAGCTTTTACAGAAAATTTGTGAGAAAATTTTCATTGCTTGCATTACCTTTGACAAAATTATTAAAGAAAGGTATTGTGTATCATTGGTCCAAAAATCAGCAAAAGTCTTTTGATTTACTGAAACATGCTTTTCATACTCTTGTATTGCAACTCCCTGACTTTAATAGAAATTTTTTCCTAGTAGTCACTGACGCTAGTGGATTTGGAATAGGAGCTGTCCTTATGTTAGGTTCCCATCCCATAGCCTACTCTAGCTGCAAGCTTAAACTCTCCGAACTCAAGTATTCTACCTACGATAAAGAATTACTAGTTGTAGTACAAGCTTTACGTCAATGGAAACACTATTTAATGGGATCTGAATTCATGATTAAAACTGACCAACAAAGTATCAAACATCTCCTTAGTTAGCCATCTGACCGACACATTAAATGGGATGCTTTTATTCAAAGTTTTCATCCACTTATCCAATATCAACCCGAAAAAGAAAATGTTATTGCCGATGCCTTGAGTAGAAGACTAACTATTTATAATATCTTTGTGATATCTTTTGATTCTCTTATCCCTATGAAAGATACCTATGATCAAGACCCCAGTTTTCAAGCTGATTGGAATAAATTATTTGGATTCCAATTGATTCATTGTCTTATGCTGATGGATGTATATTTTATGAGAAAAGGTTATGTATAACTGTTCCCTTTAGATCATTTGTGTTGCACGGAATTCATTGTCCCCCATATCAAGGCCATAGTGGTATATTTTCACTTTATGCACTTTGATTGAAGATTTTTATTGGCCACAGTTGGAATCAAATGTTTCTAACTTTGTATTTGAGTGTTTAATTTGTCAAAGAGTTAAGCGACACCATGGTAAGCAATATGGTTTGTTAATGCCTTTACCAATCCTTGAAAGACCATGAAAACATATTTCAATGGATTTTATTACTGGTTCGCCTAGCACTCAAGCTAATCATGATATGATTTGGACTCTTGTAGATCGATTCAGCAAACATGTATATTTCATTCCATGCAAGAAAACATTAACTGCATCTCAAGCTACTCAATTGTTTTCGAAAACTGCTTTCACTAATCATGGTTTACTAAAAGTTATTATTTCTGTTCCCAATTCTAGATTTTACAATAATTTTTGGACTACTTTGTTTGCTAACTTAGGAACAAAGATCGATTTTTCATCTGCATTTCATCCTGAAACAAATGGACAAACAGAAGCTACAAACAACACAATCTTGGATCTTTTATGTGTATACACAATTTCAAAACCACAAACTTGGGATACACACTTGCATTTACTTCAGTTTGTATACAATAACACTCCACATACAGCTATACAAAAAGCACATTTTGAAATCATTTATGGATATAGATTGCCTACATCTCTTACTTCATTGTCAAACAAAGTTAAAGCTATTGATGATATTGCCAACATGCATGCTACTATTTTTGATGAAGTTAAAGATATGATTGCGAAAGCCTAGTAATCATATATTAAACAAGCAAACAAGAAAATAAAAGCTATGAATTTTACAGTTGATGATTATATTTGGTTATGAATTGAAAAGCGAAGACTACAAAGTGTTGAGAAACACCCTGTTGTAAAGTTAGCTCCTAGATTTTATGGGCCTTTCAAAATCATTCACAAAATCAAGGACAATGCATTTAAATTAGAACTATCCAACATCGGAAAATCCACAACACTTTTTATATCAGTTTGTTACAACCTTTCAAAGGCCAATTATCTGTCCACCCTGTTTATGAAAATCCTCCTTTGTTAGAAGAAGAAACGAAAATCCTTGAACCAGATACTATTTTAGATACCGACTTTATGACCACTCGAACTAGCCGTAGATATTCTAGATATTTGGTGAAATTTAAAAATCATCATGTTGAAGAGGCCCAATGGATGCACGCTCGTGACCTAAGTGCTTACCCCTCACTGCTTGCTCCACATTGAGCTAATAGCAATTGAGGACAATTGCTATCCCACCCCGAGGGTATGATGCTAGAAGACATATTCCACGGTGGATTCCGTAAAATTATATTTGCCGAGGCTCGTACACAAGGTAGATTCCTTGTGCGAAAAGTCAGTGGAGATGCCTGTTCTTTTCGGATATCTCTTTAATTTAATGTACAAGTGAGCGATTCCATAGCGGGTGATTCTGCAAAATACACATTTAAATTAATGGACGTTAATGAGTTTAGAGTGTGCACTCGTATTAAATTAAGGTTAGGACAGAGTTCTAACCTATTTATTTATTTTGTAGCTAAAGATTGTTAGGTATTCACTTTTGTCAGTTTAATTTTATTATTTTCTAACAATTGTGAATGCTTTAGTTGATGTGTAGAGCAGGCGATGGTGGCGCTGGGAAGCACTGGGCGATAGTGTGTATTTAAGTTATTTAGAAAAAAGTATCATTTTTGATAGATACGTATCTTAGGCATGGTGCTAATATTTATTTTGACACACTTATTTATTAAAGCGCTTGATATATATTTATTATTTTGTATGCGCATGGTCGCACGATTTAAATATTCACTATTGGTCATTATATTTGGGCACCGTCTCACACTTGGGACGCTCAACCACTTTATTCTTTATTTGGACAAAAGCAAACACAAACGCTAAAGCATGCTAATTGTAAATTTGGGCTATTTTTGAGCTTCGAGATGAATAATATATTAAAATCATGCTTTGTGGAGCGCTCACACAAGGCATGGGGGGAGATTGTACCCGATTGGTCTTTTTGCTTCATGTCGTGCAAGTCTACTCTCTTGGATTTTGAGCAAAAAGTAGAGTTCTTTGTTCTTGGGGACCTTCTAGCACTCACTACATACGCATACGACATCCGATTTGCACACCAACTACTAGCAAGAAGGCTCAAAATAACTAAGAAGGTAGTTATCAAAGCCCATGAAATTTACAAGGTTGATGATGGTCACACCGAAGCTAGGCTAATAATTGGTGAGAAAATCCTTCGCATCTCTCGAATGGTGGGATCTAAGAGGCTAGAGCTTTAACAACACGCTTCATGAAAGTTTGTAGTGGAAATTTGTAGTTAATGCATAAATGAATACTCCTATTTTCTACAACTTTCAATCGGTTCAAAACATTAGGGTGGATGTGTGCATTAGTAGAAAGATACATTTTCAGCAAAGGTTGGTCTTCTATTTTGGAGTTGAAAGGCTGAGAGAGATATTGTTGTCCCCTGATCCCATAATATTCCCTACATTGGATTATAACATCTCCTTTAATGTGTACATATTCATTCTACTCTAAGTGCATCCCATGAACCATAGGGATTTGTATGGACCTATCCGTCCTCTTGCTAGGAAAACTGTGCACATAATAGTTAGCACAAAGCTCAAGTTCCAAAATATCATAAGGGCATATTGGGCCCTCGTCATCTTGCTAAAGTTAATGCATCTGTGAATCCATTTATTCTACCCTTAATAAGATATGACTTGGACCTAGACGTTGTCACAGCGGGTAGGGTTGAAGGTCACCATAGGGGGTTGGCAAGAAAAGAATGTATGGGGGTTCAAGAGCTTTGACTTCGAAGATGGTAGAGATAAGAGAAGGGTTGAAGGTTTCAAGCTAAGTTCTTGAAGATAAGAGACAACAGGGTATAGGTAGATTCAAGGAGAGAAGTAGACAGAAGAGAAGGGGTTTGAAGAGATTGAAGATGTAGAAGAATACTCCCAAAAAAGAATTAGAAAATGTAGAAGAATACTAACAAAGATGAAGCCTGCCAGTTTCTTTCACCATTATGAGAAAATATAACTCTAATAGACAAAAACGTATACAAAATAATACATTTCTCTATGCTGCTCAGATTGCCAATTTGGTGCTTCCAATGGCTCTGAAAGGGGGATTAAATTCCAGAACACTTGACTAGAATCGTGCCAGATCACTCCTTTTTCATCTCCCACTTTCGGAGTGCTGTTCACTGCCTGAAAACAGCGATCGCGCGTCGCGCGATTTCGCTAATCTCTCTTTTTACATAAAATCTTCTCAAATTAGCTGAAAGCTACATGTTTTCTTTTACATGTCATCCTAATCTAGAATTTGTCTATAGTTTTATGGATTTTTTACAAGAGATAATATCTAGAATATCAAAAATTAACTAAAATCTAATATTTTGGAACCATGGACACTAACACTAATGTCTAAAATGGCATTGGCTCTCTAAATCTAAAAGGAAGGCACACTCTAGTTTTTTTTAAAATAAAAAAACACGGTGTGCGCGTAGTGACACGACATCCACCCCCTCCTAACCTGCACATCCACTCACATGTGCCAAAGTCTTACGGATTTGCAGTGTCAGAAGAAGTATCTTTTGCCATGTCAATGTCTTCATCTTCTGCCTCTTCTTCTTAGGTCTTCATGCTCTTGAATTATATTCAAGTCTTCTAGCTCATATGTTGAACTTTCTCTTCGTTTGAAGAGCTTGATTCTTTTTCCAGCTATGGGTATCTTCATGCTTGTTCCATCCAATTCAGCCAATGAATATGTGGCATTGTCATGAATGACCTTTACTACATATGGGCGAAACCAAAGCTTTATCATCTTCCTAAAAGCACTGTATTGATTGTCTAGGCTGCTGTCATAGACAAGCACACAGCCATTTTCTTGAATTGCTCTTGGCCGAAGTCGATGTTGCTTATCAAATCTTCTTTTGTTCTTTAGTCTTACTGTCTTTAGCTTCTCAATAGCTGCGTGAACATCTTCAGGCCTTCTTTCTAGCTACCATATGCGCAAAGCTAGCAACTCTTCTCTATTGATACCTTTCTCCCAAGGTAGTAGACTCCATGTGAGAATAGATTCTTTAATTGGCATAATTGGTTGTTGTCCATGCATAAATTCAGCTGGCATATATCCAATCACTGAACTGTGAGTAGTCTGGTCAGCCCATAATGCAAAAGGTAGCATTTTAGACCATTCTTTGATCTTTCCTCTACAAGACTTTGCTAGAGCTTTGAGAATAGGTTGATGACCTCTCTCACTCTTTCTATTGCCTTTAGGGTTGTAGGATGATGTTAAAGCCAACTTAATACCCAATTGAGCAAAGAAGTTGCGTGCCTCATCAGCATCCAACTCTCCTCTATCTGCAATTACTTTACCCACACAACCATATCTACAAAACACTTCTTCAAGCAAAAAACAACAAACAACTTGAGTGGAGTTGGTTGTTAAGGCTTTGACTTCAACTTGATTGGTTAGATCCTCTCTTGCAAGCACTAAATACCGCATATTCCATATTCCTGTAGGCATGGTTATAAGATCAATAACCCATCTATAATGTATAGACAAAGGATAAGTTGGTTGTAACCCATCTTGATGCTTGACCATAGAATACATTTGACACACATAATAGGTTTCAACAAAATGTGCTATGTCCCGATACATGTTTTGCTACCAATATTTTTCCTTGACTTTACTAAAGGTTCCCCATATGCCT
>NW_028230102.1:0-26958 GCF_053477565.2 Lygodium microphyllum | reverse complement strand
GGTTATTGGATTCAGGTGCGTCCTTCCATGTGACGCCTTACCGTGAGTGGTTTCACTCTTACCGTACTATATCTGGATCAGTCAGACTTGGAGATGACAGGTCTCTTGATATTGTGGGCTATGGAGATATTCAGTTGCACTTTTCCACCGGCAATTCCTTTTTTCTCAGGGATGTACGTCATGTACCTGCGCTTACGCGCAGTCTTATGTCTGCAGGACAGTTGGATGATGCAGGGTTTCATGTCTGTTTTGGGGATTCTGCCTAGAAGATTACCATAGGCAGACTTGTGCTTGCTAGAGGCGCCAAGGCTGGTAGCCTCTATCCTCTAGTTGTATCTGGGTTTTCTGTAGACCATGTTTTGGCAGTGGGTTCTATCCCACATGTATCACTTTGGCCACATGTATCACTTTGGCATGCCCGTTTGGGGCATATGTCTTTGAAGGGAATGAAAATGTTATCTAGTTTGCAGTATCTTCCGCCTTTGGACTATGCATGTTTTGACTCGTGTGATCATTGTCTTTATGGTAAGCAGAATAGGTCTACGCATAAGAAATCGGGTAGGCCATGCATGAGTGAGCCCTTGACTTTGGTGCATTTAGATGTTTGTGGGCCCATGCCATGTATGTCTATGGGTGGCGCAAAGTACTTTGTTACCTTCATTGATGATTTTTCTAGGAAAGTGTGGGCTTATCCCATAAAGCAAAAGTCTGATGTCTTGGCAGTCTTTCAGCATTGGCTTGCTCTTGTTGAGAACCAGACTGGGTATAGACTAAAATTCCTTAGGACTGACAATGGGGGAGAATATGTCTCACGTGCTTTTGAGCAGTTTTGTGATGACAGGGGTATTAAGCGTCAGTTGACCGCCCCTTATACCCCCGCCCAGAATGGTTTGGCTGAGCACATGAACAGGACTATTCAGGAGCGTGTCCGCTCTATGCTTAGCTATGCAGGCCTACCACAGAGCTTTTGGGCTGAGGCAGTTAGTATGGTAGTGCATGTCATAAACTAATCGCCTTCTAGTGGATTGGATTTCTAGGTTGCAGAGGAAGTTTGGGCTGGTAAGCCACCCTCTTATGCACATCTCCGTGTCTTTGGATGTGAGGCATTCTGCCATGTGCCCAAGGACAAGAGGAGTAAGTTGGATCCAAAGAGCATTAAATGCATCTTTCTTGGTTATGGTGATTCAGGAGAGATGGGCTATCGCCTATGGGATCCGCAGGCGCGAAAAATAGTATGCAGCCATTATGTAGTCTTCCATGAAGACAAGATGCACAGGCAGCCTGAAAAGGTGGTTGAGATCCGCAGAGTGATCTTTCAGGAGGAGCCTAGAGCTCCTGCATAGCCAGTTGGACAGCCTTCAGATGCAGCAGATGCTCATGGTCAGGGTGTTGGACAGGTAGCTGGGCAAGCAGCAGAGCCTGCAGTGAGACGATCTGCTAGAGACAGACGTTCACCTGATAGATTTCAGTCCTCTATGCATTATGTTTTGGTTACAGATGCAGGAGAGCCTTTCACTTATGATGAGGCTATGCGCAGGGGTGACAGTCACTCCTGGGAGAGGGCTATGCAGTCTGAGATTGACTCCTTGCATAAGAATGAGACTTGGGATTTGGTTGCCTTGCCTAAGGGCAAGAAGGCTTTGCCATGCAAGTGGGTGTACAAGCTGAAAAGTACCCCTGGACACCCCAAGCCAGCATACAAGGCTAGATTGGTAGCAAAGGGTTTTAAGCAGGAGCATGGTGTAGACTTTGATGAGGTCTTTTCTCCTGTGGTTAAGATGACCACCCTGCGCTTGGTCTTGGCTTTGGTTGCTCAGCTTGACTTAGATCTATATCAGATGGATGTCAAGACGGCTTTCTTACATGGGGACTTGCATGATGAGATCTATATGGAGCAGCCTAAGGGCTTTGCAGAACCTGGCAGGGAGCACCTAGTGTGCAAGTTGAAGAAAAGTCTTTATGGCTTGAAGCAGGCACCTAGGGAATGGTATCATAAGTTTGATGCCTTTATGCAGTCATAGGGCTACAGCATGAGTGCTATGGATCCGTGTCTTTACACGAAGAAAGCCCGTGATGGTTCATTGCTTATTTTGGTACTCTATGTGGATGATATGGTGATAGCATGGAAAGCTCATGATGAGCTAGATGCTCTAAAATCTCAGCTGAAGAAGAGCTTTGAGATGAAGGATTTGGGACAGGCCTCTCACATACTTGGTCTGCGCATTAGACACGACAGGCATCAGGGACTCCTCTACTTGTCACAGAGGGAGTATATTCATAAATTCCTTGAGCGCTTCCGCATGCAGGACGTAAAGCCTATTGGCTATCCATTGCCTTCTTATGTGAAGGTATCACAAGTCGATTGTCCGCAGACAGATGAGCAGAGGGCCGAGATGGCCCAAATCCCTTATGCTTCAGCCATGGGCAGTTTGATGTATGCCATGATAGCCACTCGTCTAGATATTGCATTTGCAGTTGGTGTTGTGGCATGCTATATGGCTATACCTGGCAGGAAACATTGGGATGCCATGAAGGGTATCATGAGGTACCTGAAGGTACAACAAATATCTGTATTTGCTATGGCAGCCAGGATACAGGGGTCGTGGGGTACACTGACTCCAATTATGCAGGACATGCAGATAGTAGGAAGTCCACTTCTGGCTATGTATTCACCTATGTTGGAGGTGCTGTCTCTTGGATGTCCAGGGTTCAGAAGTGTACGGCTTTGTCTACCACTGAGGCCGAGTATGTTGCAGCCATTGAGGCTTGCAAGGAGGTCATATGGCTAGGCCGTCTAGTTGCTGACCTTGGGATTGATGCTATACCTACACTGCATTCGGATTCTATGAGTGCCATTCAGTTGGCTAAGAATCCGGTCTTCCATGCGAAGACGAAACACATTGAGGTGAGGTATCACTTCATACGTGGTGTCAGGGAGGACAAGTCTGTTGACCTTGTCAAGATCTCCACTGACGAGAATCCTGCAGATCTGCTCACGAAAAGCCTCACTACTACTGAGTGCTTTGCCTTCCTCAGGAGATTGATGGGCGTTGGATGAGATGTTTCCTTTCCTCATCCCTTGTACCTATATACAGTTGTACTGTCTTTTTCTTTTCTTTTCTCTCTCACTGGGGCAGATTTGCCTTTAAGTGGGAGGTGCTTGGGGTAAAGGCACCTCCGCCGTGCCACCCCATGTATTACTACGCTGACAGTACCCACCACTGCACACTGCAGGTGGCGGGCGCCCGTCACGTCACTTTATTCTTTACATTCATTTTAGTGACTAGTAAATAAAGGAAAGCCTGGTCACACATTGTGACTGTTGAAGTTCCCATTTCTTGTCTCTCTCTTTCTTGCTCTTGCTCTCCTGCCATAGCTTGCGTGCAAGCTTCGATCCTTCTCACCTTTCAGATAATTCAAACATTGAGGATTCATCCATCAACTTTCAATGAAGATAAGTTAGATTGTATAAACTATACTTTCTGGAAGTTTAAAATTACAACTATCCGTGATTCTTATGAGCTTCTAAGACAATGTTGGGAACTAACCTAGAACCGCAACCCACTCCTGACCCATCAAATTCTAGTGTCATTATTCCTTTGAATGCAGAAAGATCTATATGGTTCTATGAAGCCTCTGCAAGAATCTATCACTGTGATGATTGAACACAATATTAGTGAGTTTGGGAATTTCCCAATTCCCATTTTTTGAATACTAAAAAGGTGGCACTCGGATAATATGTTAATACATTTTTCAAAACTATATGATGTGACCCATCATTGAAAAGCACTTGAAAAATGGAATCCATTGAGCTATAGATCAGTCAATTTGGAGTTATAGTGTTCAAGTTATGACAGATCCAAATATTTGACCACGTCCCAAACTTATGGAAAATTCCCATATTCCCCAATATGGCGTTATTGGGAATGATGAAAAATGCCATGCTAAGGACACATATACTATTTCCTTTGTTGCTACAAATGGTAAACTCAAAAATCTTTCAAATGTGTTGTATGTTCCAGAGATTAAGAGAAATCTACTATCAGTTGCTTCTACAACTGAACTTGGCCCATGAGGTGAGGTTCACCAAGACAAGTGCAGAAATTATTGACAGTGTTGGCAAAGTTGTCCACAAAGGAGAAAGAATGAACAACTTGTATGAGCTAAGAACTCTTACAACCACCACTGGTGTAGGCACAAGTAAACTTTGGCATGAAAGATTTGGTCACATTGGTTTTGTAGTGTTAAAGGAGATGCATAAGCAAGGTATGGTTGGTCACCTATCTATAGTAATTGAAACGAAGGAACCATGTGAAGCTTGATAGGCAAACAATAGAGAAAGGCATTTCCATAAAAAAGCAGCAATAGAGCAAAAGCTCCTCTAGAGTTGTGCATGTTGACTTGTGCCGTAAAATGCCTATACAAGTCTTGGGATGATCTTCTTATTTTATGTTAATCATCAATTACTATAGTAGAAATATGTGGGTGTATTTCCTTCATGGTATGGCTCAAGCTTTTGATAAGTTTAAAGAATGGCTAAAACTTATTGAAAATGAAACAAGGCAAAGTGTAAAGAAGTTTAGAATAGATAATGCTGGTGAGTTCAACTCAAAGGAGTTTGAAGACTTTTGTAAGAGCAAGGGATTAAGCATCAATTAATAGTGCCTTATACACCTTAGCAGAATGGCATTGTTGAATGCCAAAATTGCACCATTGTGGAAATGGCAAGGTGTATGCTTAAGGGCGAGGGATACCAGTTTTGGAAAGAAGTTGTTAACACCACAATCTACATTCTCAATCGGAGTTACACAAAGGCTCTTAAGGGTAAAACTCCTCATGAGGCCTATTCTAGTAAGAAACCATTTGTCTCAACTTTTGGATGTGAATGTTATGCATGTATTTCAAAGGATAAGAGAAACAAGTTAAACCCAAAAAGCACAAAATGTATCTTTTTAGATTATATTGATGAGCAAAAGGCTTACAAATTATATAACCAAGAGATAAAGATGATCATAGCAAAGCAATGATGTGGTGTTCAAGGAACAACCACATATAGTGGAGGAGGAGAATATAAGCTCTTCCACTATATCATCCAGTGAGGAAGTAGTTCATTATGAACCTATCCTAAGAGTTGTCCCTGCCCTCAAGGAGGAGGAAGCATCATCTTCGAATGATGAGAAAAAAGTTCACCAACTTGCAATCACATTGCATCCAAGGTATGAGAGCAAGTGAAAAATGTAAATAGATAAGAAAATTGTACCCTTTGTACTTTGTTGTATAGGTTAGCTACATATTTCATTGACCTATCCAGCAAAGTCAAGGCTATAATTATCTCGATTATCACACATGCAGCCTACCATCATCATTGACATAATATATGAGATACATGGGATTGCCTCTTTAAAGATGAAAAAATAAATGAGCAACAATATCCTCATACCACATGAACATCAATATGATAAGAGATATTTATTATTTGTTTACAATTTGTTATGTAAAGCATTGCATTCATTTTCTTGTTATAACCTTTAGCTCTTTTCTATACAGAGCATGAGAGAAAAAAGAGGAAGAAGAGGAAGCAATATCCAACAAGTTTAATGCTTTGAATGAGGGTAGGTGACCCATCTATATAGCAATGCATGGGCCTAACCCATTGTAACAATGCTTATGTTTTGCTATCACCCTTAAGCTAGGACTTTGTCTAAAGAGACTCTACTTAAATTTCTATCGATCATCTCTCTTATTGTTTTTTAGTTATACATGGCTTTAAAAACGTAGTAGTCTTTACAAAGGCCTTTCTACAAGATGAGTATTGTATATGATGAACACTACATAAAAGTTATGATGAATACACCTTAAATCACGTCTACAATAGTTAAGCTTTCTCATACATTGATAAAATGCTTTTTGATGGTTGCATTGTTATACACATGATAGCATTACATAGCATTGCATTTACAAGTTTTCAAAATTTAATAGACTGAATCTATCAAATGAGCTATTGATGACATTGCTTCGGCTTGACTCTAATAGATTATTAGAATTAGATATGCCTCCTTGCATTTGTATGGTCTACATTCTTAAATAATTAGCTAGATGTCAAAGCTTAGCATTTTCTTGTTGTAATGATATGTTATAGGCTCGTAGCTCATCGAAGATTTGTCCTTGTGACACAATGTAGCTCCTTGTATTAACATCCCTAAATTAATTTGTTCATGCTCTTCGAGTAGCAACACAATAGGTCTCTTTCTCAACAAGATTGTGGAGCTTGCCTACACCTACATTTGATGGCTTGTCAGTCCAATCTACTTGTCTTATTATTATTTGGGAAGCTCCTTTCTTATTGAATGAATCTAGCTAGAAGGACTCTAGCTAGTCTCTCATACTAGAGATATGATATCTTCAAAGGAGCTATTTCTTTTGCCCTATCAAATGTGTGGAATAATGTGTCTCACACAAACTTGTTCATGTAAAGCTTTCTAACCTCTTTAAGAGAGAGTGGCTTCCCCCTCTATGTCATCATCCTTAACTTGAATTATATTCAACATATCTTGGTTTTTAAATATTGATCGCCCTTGTCCAAGAATTCTTTGTGCTTCTTTGTGATCTAAGTTGGCATCATGCGTGTTAGGGGGATTGGTATGGGCTCTTTAACTTTGGCCATGATATAAAGAAAGAAATAATAATCCTTATGTAAGTATATTGTAGTAAAATCATTATGCTAATTGAATAATATTTTTAAAAATAATTAATAAATCCTATTTAATTTCAAATTTAAAAATTTTACAAGTATCCTATAATCAAAGACATGTATTGTGTGAGAACCAACCTTTAATACAACACAAGTATAAGTATCCTAAATCCTAAATTTATTGCTAGAGTGTGTGATAAGCCACAACACAACCTAAATGCTTGTATTGTGAGTGTGAGTACTAGCCTAGCATAAGTACAAAAACCCTAAATTCTAAATTCATCCTACAATATGAGACAAGCCTTTAACACTAGTTATAGTCTATATTGTGAGTGAGTATAAGCCTCTAACACAACAGAAATACAAGTACCATATAGTTAGATTCATTTTTTGACTGTGAGGTAAGCCTCTAATATATGCAAAAATTAATATTTTATATCTTACACTTACCATTAATGTGCAAATGCAAGCCTCAAATACTAGCAATAGTAAATCTAAGTAATTTTGCTTATTGTGAGTGTGAGTACAAGCCTCTAATACAACATAATACAAATTATTAATAGTTATATCTCAATTCTAGAGAGTGAGGTGAGCCTCTAATAAACATAAAGAGAGATTAAACTAAAATTTACTTTTGAAGTGTGAGATAAAACTCTAACATAATAAATGTATTAAAAATTAAAAATAAATATTAAAATACTTTCAAAGTGGTGAGGTAAACCTCTAACACAACAAAAGTATTACAAACTTACAAATAGGATTCAAAAATACTTTTGAAGTTTGAGGTAAATATTTAACAAAAGAAAACTATTAAAAATAATAAATAAGATTTAAATAATAATAACTAACATAAAATTAACTATAACAAGAGTGGTTGTAAAAGAAAGGCTCCATTGATGGCCTTAGGTGTTATGCTAAAAGCTGGAAGGAGAGAGGAGCTTAATCAAAAACTTTTCAAATGGTTGAAAAGCTTTCACAATCTATTTATATATTTGTATCTTTTCGATCAAAAAGCTTTCATTCACAAGTCTTTTTTATTTAAAGGTACTTTATTCCAATATTCAATCATAATTCAATGAATATTTAATAATGGGCTAAATACATTTAAGAGTAGTTATTCTAAGCAAATAATGCTATTTAATCAAGTAGGCATATTCAATCTCTAATTTTTATTATTCTTTCTAATATAATATGCAAGGTTTAAATTTGATCATTTTTTCAATTTGATAATCTTATTCTTTTCTTATCTAATTGTGTTAATTTCTTATGGGTTCAAGGAATAGGATTTCTCTTCTTTACTACTTCAAGAAGCAAAATAAGTAGAAGAAGAATCATCTTAAAGCCGTTGAAAAATCAAAAGTGTGATTGTCTACATTTATTTTGATATTTGGTTTAGTTTTCCTATTGATGTGGTGACATGGTCACTAATTTGTTTGGGAGAACCTCATATATTAGATTTCAAATTGGTGGCTAGATCAAGCAGTTATTAGATTGGTTGTTGATCGCACATACATATGCATGAACCACACATACATATACGTATATGCACATGCTTATTCATAGGCTATGCATATACCTATATGTATACTTATGCGTATATAGGGCTACATGTATGAATATATCATGCCATGCCACTAATCTTATTATTGTTGTATTTTTGTAGATGTATTTATGCATCATAATGCAAATATTGATGTGATGGGGGTCATTATCTCAGGGTCCCAATCCACAAAGAGAGAGAGAGAGAGAGAGAGAGAGAGAATCATGGATGAGATAGAGACCTTTTTTGGCCATCCTCCTATCCGAGCCCAAATGTATGAGTACATGACCAATCCTCAACCTTCTCAAACATGAATGGCTACACCATTCATAGATGTTATAATACTACATATCCCAATAGTACTAGCATTGAGTGCCCAAGTTCGACCCTCCATCATCTCCATAGTAGGAGCCATCCCATAAGAGTAGTAGTAGTAGTAGTTTCCATGGGTACAATCATTAAGGTAGAGGATTTTATGGAGATTGTTTTGGTGGTGACCATAGCCAACCTAATAGCATGAGGATAGATAGGCAAAAACCCAATCAAATGTGTACTACCAACTTAATTCTACAATTAGGGTTCTCCAAAATGATGATAGAAAGGATATTGTGAGCTACTTGCATACCACAACAGTGTGCCCAAACTATAGAGACTACTTTAAATGTTTCCAAGGCCAATGTCCAACTATACTTCTAGGCAAACATTATTCCAGTGCATAAGAAGTTCCCTAACCCCTAACATTTGAGGTTTATAGATCATTGGGCACACAAGATGATCATAAAAATATTTGCTCATAAGAGGTCCATGGTTAAACATAGAGTAGTAGAAAATAAGAGGAAGTTAGAGCAAGGCATAGATCCTAAGCCAATGTTAATTACTACACATGGTGCAAAGTGGATTGAAGCTCAAGCCAAGGTAGAGTGTTGGGTCTTAAACCCATAATAGAGGGATACATGACAAATCCAAATGGACAAATTTGAATTACCCATTTGAGTCTACAGACATGGATATAAGGGAGGCAGATTTTGTAAGTATCTAATTTTTTTAAAAAAAATTATTAGTGACTACTTATGATTGATTGTAGCTAATACTTGCGGCACTTTCATTTTATAGATAAGCATTGTTGGTCAAATACCCACTAGCCATGAGAGATTACTTATAAGTGCCATCATAACACGATTGCTTAGCTATCATGATCCTCTTGTAGAGACTTTGTGCATGTTGAGATAATCATGGATTTCTTCCTTGTCCTTTTCAATTACATTAATGAGTTTGACTATCAAATTCTCTCTCTCTCTCTCTCTCTCTCTCTCTCTCTCTCTCTCTCTCTCTCTCTCTCTCTCTCTCTCTCTCTCTCTCTCTCTCTCTCTCTCTCTCTCTCTCTCTCTCTCTCTAATCTTCTTAGGCCCTCAAACTCCCATTGCATCTCAAACTAGAAGAATCCAAAAAGGGGAGAAGAAGAGGTGGAGAGGTTGCCAATGAGAAGTAGAAGAGAAAAAACTTGCAAACCTATATAGGATACAATGCCAAGCTCATAAACCAAGCTTGCATGTAACAAAGAAAACTCCCAGATAGAGTCAACACATAAGAGAAGAAAAAAGATAAGCTTTAGATTTGCAGCCTTAGGAATGATTCATTAGTGTTTTTCCCACCTTAAATATGGTTGGGTTATTTTACAATTTGGTAGCCTTTCTCTCTTAGCACCATGCCCAAGCATTGTACTTGCAACCTACGATTTTTGGCACGTTGGTGCATCTCACATTGACTCACACACATGCAACACATTTATAGGCATATGGTTTTAAATTACAACTCACAAGAGAGTGAGCTCGATGCTAGAGAATGATTTTACAATAATTATTCAAGCTTTCTAGGTGTTGAATTTCATTCTTGATTTTTCCTAGAGCACCTGATGCCTCCATACCACTTTTTATTTTTTCTTATTTTGAAAAGCATTTTAACTATTAGCTTTGATTTTCACTATTTTAATGTTATCAATGTACCTAAAGGCCATCACCTTTAATTTTTGCCAATTTCCTTTATCTTTATGCATGTCCCACTTTTTAACTTCATTTGTCACCCACATCTTTCTACTTTTTGCTTTTTGCTCCAATAGTCCACTTTGCAAAAAAGGTTTAACATTACCCCCTCCTAGACGAAGTACCAATCCCTTGGCACTCAATGGAAAAGGTAGCATGCATCAACATGCACAAAAGACATGGAATCCTAGACAAGTACCTTCTCAATCGATGCAACTATTATTTTTTCTTGGATTTTCACTAGTAGCACTTCACACATCCATGTATCTATAAAATAAACCTCACATGCATTCACTTCCTAAGGGAGTGCTAGTTTGTTGTCTATGCATAGGAGATTTTTTGGATTAGTAGATGGGTCAAATTCCAGGCATGCCTAGAGTGTTGTCCCACACTTGATGACCTAATCTATGTATAGGTTAGGGTGCAATTAATATGTGAGCGTGCACATGCTTACATAGGCTATTACATAGTAAGGAGACAGCTCTATGTTTAGTTCTCTAACAATCTGATGAAGTAAGGTGGATGTCGATGGGTGAAGATGGCAGTTGTTGTCCTTGCTAAGGAGAAATTTTTTGAGATGATCGTACAAGAGAACTATGAGATGTGATGGAATATTGTCCACCAGTCTTCTAGATTGGATGGTCAGGGCTCATGATGAAGTAATGGCAAGTAGAAACTATAGCACTAGGTGATTCCTTGCATTTGTGATGGTTGTAGTGGTAGTACTCGAGATGAAATGGAAGAAGGGAATAGTTTCATATCTCATCTCTAGATGAGTTGGACTTGGCATAGATTGGAATCAACTTGGGTTACCCTATTTGTATCCAAGCATCATGCCCCAAGATGTTTTGATCGACTCCTTTGTCAATGAGAGCATCCAAGATGCGGTCCTATGTTGCCATTTTCTTGACCCTAAGATAGGTAGGTTGCATGAGCTTCTTGTCTTCAGGGTTAGGTTTTGTGGTGCTTGCTCCCTCATTGAGCAATGTGTTAGGATTATCAGGCATAGCATTGGTATTATGGTTTAGCCAATCATGTTTAGTAGTTGAGTCTCTTTCCTTGGGTCTATTATTGAAAAGCTCATCCTTTGAGTGTGTTTTTGTGGTTGGCTTGTTGTCATCATGTCGCTCATCAGCTAGAGTTTCATCTTTGTTCAAAAGGGCACAATTGTACTTAAGGCTTATGTCATGCGCCTTCATCCACTTCCACTTCCAAGCTTTTAAGAGTTCTTCCAAGGGTTCTAGTGCTACTATAGGATTGTTTCTCAAGGCCCTCCTAAGAAACTCAAGAGCTTTACTTAGCTCTAGCATATAGGTTGGCACTTGCAGTTCTTTATGTAATGAGTTGGTTTATTATCTATGTTAAGCATGCGCAAGGGTACTATTGACATAGTCATGGCTTTGCTTGGTTCAATAGTCCTTTTGACCATCTTCTTGTATTCTTCCTTGTCATCTAAGAATGACAAATTGATGATTGCAAGAACATGCATCCAATCATGCTCATCCTCTAGACAGGGAATGTATTTAGTGAGTGGTCCATACTTAGGCTTGGTTTTGGAATTTCCTTTGAGCAGTGTGGAGGTGCCTTCTAGGTCAACTAGTAAAGTCTCCCACATGTCCATTTCTATGTGAATTGCTTTAGTCCGATTGCAAAGGAACATTAGTCCATTGCCCCAATCTTTGATTACCTGAGCACTTCTTCTCATCCAAGGTCTACTTACCAAGATGTCATAGTCCACACCCTTTGTGATGATGAAGTTGATCGAGAATTGGATACCTACTATCTTGATCAGCTAGTCTTTTAGTATCCCAAATGGTCAAACTTTTGTACTATTAGCAAGTGTCACATTGAATCAAGCAATCTCCACGACGGGACTATTCCAAGCTTGCAACATACATGGCTAAGGACACTTATTTCTGCCCCAGTATGCACGATTCCTCTTCATGTGGTATCTCCTAGTGCAACAATTGGAAGGACCGCATGCATATCAACACCTTTCTAGAAGGCATTAATTTGTAAAGAAAACGGCATTGGGTTAGGTGTTACTCTTGGGATGTGAGTCTCATTACTTGATGTTTGTGCTAGTATTGGCCTCCTTGCCTTCAACCCATGATTTCAATGTTTTCCGTAGATAATGATTTTGCCTCATTAGTTGTCCAAGAGGCAATGATACCTAAGTGGACAGTAGGGTTGCAAGCAGTCCTGCCTCAACTTCATTTCCATAGCTTCCACAATTAGTGCATGTCTTAGGCCTAGACTTTGGGCATTCTACTACAATAGGTGGTTAGCACTGTAGTGTACATAGTGGGCATTGGCTCTAGTGAGTCTCTTCAAGGCTTCTTGGAGCTTGACTATTTCTAGCTCGAGATTCATCATCTCTTGTGAAACGTCCATGCCTTTTCCCTTGTCATAAGTTTCAGATGTTTCCTATTCACTACAAATTGTGGATCTCATAATGAATGGTGATGACACATGTTGGCTAGATAGCCTTGCCGCTCCTTTCTTTTAACAAGTCATCAACTCATATGGCTTCATCAAACACATTTGCCAATTCATCTCTTTGCAAGCTTGAGTTGCTCACAAAGCCTTGTACAACTCCTCATTCTTTATGCCATTGATAAAGATGATGGATATACAGCTCTAGCTTTAGGTCCATAGTGGCAGAGATTTTCTTGTATAAACTTCTCACTTGAGTGACATAGTATTAGATCTCCCTCTTGTCCTTTTGGCTTATGTTCATGAGAATGGAAATTAGGTTATCCACATATCCTACCTCTGAGAAGAGTTTTATGAACAAGTTCTTGAGGATGTTAAAATCATTCTTCTCAGCATCATCTAGGCTTGTGAACTAGGTTCGGTCCTTTCTTACCTAGACATAACCCAAAATCTTGCACTCTTTTATCTGCATCCATGACATTATTCACATCATAAAGCTACTCAAATTCTTCAACAAACTTGTAAGGGCCAACTCTTGCCCTATATTTTTTTACTTTCTTAGTGAGGATTGGTATTTTTGTTTGATGATTGGTAATTTTATTTGACCCATGCTACCCCTAATCTAGTCAAGTGTGTTGGCTAAAGCACCATTTCCCTTTTCTATGGAAGTCCTATGTAGTAGTTGCTTGAGAATGAGTTTGGAAGAATTAAGATTGGCATTGGATGCCTCCATCTCTTTTGTGTCCTCTCCCGTTGCCATTCTTCCGGCCAAGTCCTAGATTTGTTGGATTTGACTCAACTCTATCTCTTTTCTTTATCTATCTAGTCTTTAGTTTCATGTAAACCTTGCTACTTGCCTTTTGAGATCTTTTCCTAGCTTCCTTTCAACTTCTACATATACTAAGATATCTGCTATTGGTCTTCCTGAAAGCTCTATTCTCGTGTGTTGGTCATAGAGTGTGATCATCTGCTATATGTCCATAGGGAACTCAATAGCATCAAATTCTAGACCATTTACATTAGAACTTGCCCTAGACATTGTTGCAGGCTATTCTTAGTTCGCGAAGCTCTCAATAAAGCTGATGAGCTTTGATAGGGAAGTGGGAGTTCTTATTTGTATTCTCTAGAAAGAGAGAATACTCTTGTTACCTGGCTCAAGATTTCATGAGGTTGCAACACATGAAGTGCTAAGTTTGGTCGCCTTTGTAGCCCTTAATGGATATATAGGCATGTTCAATCCTTTCTATTTTTGGGTGTAGGGGGTGGTTTTTGTCTCTTGGATTATGTATTTTTAGTGTGTTAGTATGTCTTTATGGGTTTGTAATTCCCTTCCCTTGAAGCACAAGTGTTTTTCTATAGTCTCAAGTTTGTCAAAGTCTTTGACTTAGGTCTCAATTAGTTCCCTCTTTGCATCCCTTGCTTGTTTTGTTCCCGAGTTGTTCAAGTTGCTTTGTTTCCCTCTTGACCAAAGTCTTGTTTCTCTCTTTTTAGGGTTTGAAGGGTTGCTAAGTAAAGATTTGTGTCTCAGGGAACAAGGGAGTTCCTCTGCTTGTGAGGTCCTCCCTCAATAAGGGGTGGTAATATGCTCAAAGCCTTTATGTGCATGTAATTGTCACTCTTGACAATGGGATGGTCCTCGCAAAATTGTGTCAACCACCAAGTGGCTACCAATTTTCTTCACATGGCATTTGGAAATAGATTTTGCCTTGCGTGTGTACACGAGAGGCAATGATTTCTTGGCATGCAATGCTTGTGATCTAGTGTTGGTTAGGAGTTCGCTTGGATGTCTCAATCCCATGAGAGCTATACAAGGAGGCAAATACGCACTTGCAACCTAGAGCCTTAACATGGAGATCATAAACCTCAATTGAGGTATATAACATAAAAGGATTATTCAAGTCAACCAAATCAAGAGTTGCAATAAGTACCTCTTTTATACTTGTATATATTGGCACTCCTTAAATGAGTTAAGTTACAGATTTCAAATCTATAAGTTTTGAGGTGTTTGTCAAGAAGAAAACACAAAGTTTATCTACAAATAGGTTGCAGATTGTATGTATTATTGAGCAGTCAGTGAAAAAAGGATACCTTGTTTATTGTTGTGTATATACTATGAAAGATTATAGAAGACTTGCTTGATGTTTAGTACTCAGCTTTTCATAATGGCTGAAAATATTGAAAATCTTATTATTGAGAAGCTAGATAAAATAACTACCCATGATGAAAGTTCCATATGACAAATTTCCTTATTGAAAAAGGCCTCTTTGAGTTTATTTAAAGTGAAGAAAAGGAACCAAGCTAAGTGATCCTCTACGACTATAGAAGAATTACATGCATAGAAGAAATGGAATGCAAAAGACAAAAATGTAATGCATTAGCTATTTGTAGTCATCGATAACACTATGCTAGGGTATATCAAAATGTAGAAAGCTCACATGTAGCTTGGACAACCTTTGAGAATATGTTTACAGTAAATATAAAGGTATGGAAGATTCGACTCAAGCAAGAGTTGAATACTTTCAATGGGTCTATTATACGTAAACTCTTATTATCACATGTATTTAAAGATCGATTTTTAAAAATCCATTACTTATAAATTTATCATGAATAAAACATCTTTTTTATTCAATGTGTAAATATGCATATTAAATTATGACTTTTTGTATATAAAAAAGTGTGCAAAATGTATTTTTAACTTGTCTTGTATTATACAATCCATGTTATAGATTTATATATGTATGAGTGACTCAGTTAGACACAAAATCAATATAGACGCAAAAATTCTCTATCATCATAGTATGACAATAGTCAAGCTTTTTTTCACTCTAGTATGTAAACAACTTTACATAGAGGTAAGTTATTAGTTATAGAGGCAAGCTACAAGAACTTACAATATGTCAATATGAAAGAAAGAAGAAGATAGATAAAAGAAAGTAGTGCATGTAATATGCTATTTAGAAAGTAGACAAAGCTATACAGCAGCAAGTTTAAAATTATTGGAAAACAACTATATAACATCATATTGTTATTAGATTGAGGTGTGATAAAGAGAAACAAAACTGGCATCCATCTAGATTCATTAGAGTTGAGTAACCTATTATGAATTTTAAAAAATTAAAATTAAATGCATAAACATCCTTATTAAATCATGAATTTTTTGTTGTAAAAATTTCTACAAAAGAATTTTTTTTAATCCCTTATCTTCAAACTATCTAATAGACTTATACACTTATGAGTGATCCCCTTGCACATGAAATTAAAATAGATATAATCTCTCTCTCTCTCTCTCTCTCTCTCTCTCTCTCTCTCTCTCTCTCTCTCTCTCTCTCTCTCTCTCTCTCTCTCTCTCTCTCTCTCTCTCTCTCTCTCTCTCTCTCTCTCTCTCTCTCTCTCTCTCTCTCTCTCTCTCTCTCGTGTGTGTGTGTGTGTGTGTGTATGCGTGTGCGTGTGCGTGTGCGTGTGCGTACACGTGCGTGGTTCCATCTTCATGGGATGACATTGCTCATAAGCATCTTTGGTTTTGGAAAGTGATCTAGTTAAAAGGAAAAGGAAACGTTAAAAGGGGATAACCTAGTTACCCTCACTTCGTATCATGTTATATCTGGCCATATGATGTAAACCAATATATTCTTTAATATATTATCATATCTAATTGTGTCAAGAATCGATGTCCAATAGTTATCCACTATACAAGCCCATTCACATGGTTTTAATGGTCCTCAATAGATTAATTAATGCCACAATTAAGTAACGTGCAAAAGACTCTAGAGACCACAGCAAAACACTATGCAAGGTGCCTCATTCAATGCTAGGCAAAGGACTCTTCAAGTCAAAAGCAATTTGTGAATGCAAACCAACCATAAAACCATAAACTTGTGGGAACTTCATATTACCATGTGATTTGTAATCAATCCACATCCTCCTAAATACAAGTCTCTATTTACCTAACCCAATCTCTCTTTGAATCTAATAAATTGCTATTTGTAGCGGAAGGAATCTTCAAGACATATGTTTCACTATAGTGCCTCACTTTTATTTCATCTACTTTTGTAATTTATATCCTAGAGTGTTAGAAGAAATATTTTTATGGATAAAAATTTTGAGGTAACATCCTATAAACATTTACAATTCTTAACTCGACCACAATACTAGTTTAAATAATGATAGCATGATATGTTGTGTAACATTGTCCATTGCTTCAAAATTTTTAAAATATAATTGTAATAAACATCTTGGTTGCCTTTTCAACTGTTAACCCTCAAACGAACGAAGGTGGAAAATGTAGAAAAGCTAAAGCAGAAGACAAAGACAAAGGCCAAGGCAAAGAGAAATGGAAGACAAAGACGCACAAGGAGAAGAGTCCTAAATAAGGGAGAAAGGCGCACAAGGAAAAGCGCAAGTAAAAACTTTTGTAAAAGAGCACAAGCCCATCATGGTTTAATTCAAGGAGCGCCAGGCTCTCACCCGTGCAATTTGTAAATGTAGACGGGCGGTGGAAAGGAAGCTAGGAAGATAGAAGGACAATGGGAAAAGAGGGCCTAGGCTACGGCTGGCCATGTAAAAAAAGGGAAAAGGGAATGACCGCCCAAAAGGGATTTAGGGTTTTGTATATAAAGTTGAAAAGTGAATGAGAAGCTCATTCTTGTGTATGGCCAAAAGTAGTTCTCCTCTTCTTCTTCTTCTTCTTCTTCTTCTTCTTCTTGCTTGCTTGAGCTTGTGCTTGAGAGAGGAAGTGTGAGAGTGTGAGGGAGTGAGTGTGTGAGGGTGAGGGACCGAGGAGGAGAATCTCTCCATCTTCTCCTCTCTTCTTCTCTTCTCTTCTCTTCTCTTCTCTTGCTCACGGCAATGGAGCTTGAAGCGTGGAGCTTGGGGATGGATCTTGCTTGAAGCTTGCACTTGGATCGTGGAACTACCGGAGTGCACGAGAGAGGAGGTAACTTAATTGGCATGGAGGTAAGCTCACTACACCCGTAGATATGGATGGCGCGTCGACTATGAGAGGTAGCCATTAGTGCTCGGCTTGGAATGCTTGAACAATAACCGGTCTGTGGGTCTTGGCAGTTGAGCGAAAGCTCCCACATTTTGGTTCCATTGCCGGGACCAACGGATTCAAGCCTTGAGTGCTTGCGCACTTCGAATCGAGCATTGGAGTAGGGTTTTCCCCGAACCGATGCTTGAGGTAGATAGGTAGGAAGCGAGGGATTTTGAAGAGGTATTCGATCTCCTTAGCAAGTAGGTTTTTGGTTTTTTGGATTTGGAAAAGCATGTTGGAGTAGTGTAAGTGATTGCTTTGTAATTTTGTGCATTTAGGATAGGAAAAAACAAAGAAAAAGAAGTAAACAATAGGGTTTTCTATTGCTGTATAACAGGCTAAAATAGGGAAATAGGGGCATAGATCCTTGGAATGTCATTTGATTGGAGCACCATAGTGATTCCAGGCATGTCTGGTATTTCCTTGTAGTGTTTTGTACCTATTTGGAAGGCGTTGGATGATTCGGTGGAGTAGACGTTGACATAGAGGCATCGCGCATAACTCGTGGGCCGCCGTTCGCGCCATCGGACCAGGCCGTCTGATTCCCAGAATCGGACCACTTTGAAAATCGGACCACTCCGAAAATCAGACCACCCTCCTGATCTGATTCCCAGAATCGGACCACCCAGAATTGGACCAGTCCTGAATCGGACCAATCCATAATCGGACCAGGCCATCCGAGTCCCAAAATTGAACGTAACCAAAATCGGACCACTGGCCCGATCGGACCAACCTAAAATTGAACATCCGATTCTGATAATTGGACTCCTAAAAATCGGACATTTGAGAATCTGACATAAAATTGTCAAAATCGGACAAGTGTCTAGAACACAAATTTTGACGCATCTAAACCCCGAAATTGACCCCAAAGGCTACGTAGAGCTAAAGGCACGTCACAGGTCCATCACTGGGCTGAAACTTAGAGTAAGTAGTTCAAAATTTGGCTATTAACAGTCCTCCAAATTGTGCATGGCTATTACCGTAACGGCCCTGCGGGCCAGGGGGACTACCCCCCCGGACCCCCGCAAAGGGGGCTCTGCCCCCTCTACACCTCCCCCAAGTAGGTTGGAGGGAAAATGCGCGTTGTGACAGGTCCTCCAAATTAGACCCTAGTGTAGTAATGGCTCTACACGAGCATGGATCCTCGCTTGTAAAAAAGCAACCAAAAGCCCATACCCGAACAGAGAGAAACAGAGACCCTAGAACCTCAACGGGCCAATCTAGTCATCCAGGGCAAAAAGGCCACACCACAAGAACACATGTACATTGTGTTCAAACTGCGTCTAGTCGAAGCAGAATGCAACATCATCAAGTTATCAATGCGAGGATGGCTAGACATGACAGTCCTACCGATAGATGTACCTTGAACTGCACAAACGACCCAAGACCTCAGTAGAGAATCCACGTCTGACTGTGCAGTTAGGGACTCAAAGGCGTCTGTCAAAAGGCTTAAATTTACAAGCCAAGACCCGGAAGATGAAGACATAGTACCACCTGCTTATCTTAGGGTCAAACTCACCACAAAAAGAGAGCATACTATTGATGCTCTGATTGATGAAGGAGTAGATTTTAACATCTTGACCTATGAATCATGGACCCTACTAGGCTAACCAGAGCTCACACCGACTAGTGCAACTCTTAGCCCTTATTGGGGGACACCCACAAGCACTCATAGGGAAGTGCAAAATCCTTGTGACAATTGAAACAGAAAGCTTGCCTATCCTATTTCATGTTCCTCCAAATAGTGCTAGCTACAGGAAAGAAACCCTCCTAGGAAGACCCTTCAAAAGGGTGACCAAGTGTGAGGTCGACTATGTAGCACAGAGGATACACTTGACACTATCGGGTGTGAGGATAGTTACAAACTTTAGCAAGGGTGACCTCATCAAACCTCAAGGGAAAGGCAAGGAAGGTGCTGACATAACAGTCAAGCCTGCTAACGAGAGCAAGGACTTGTTGGAAGAGTTGATACAATCACAGGTCGAACAATGAGAACCAGCAAAGTGAGGCCATGCCTGAACCAAGAAGGTCAAGAGACAATGCCAAGGATGGGCTTTGGACTTACAAATATCGTAGAAGACCCCAAAAGAAGCCCAAGCCTTATAGACGCAGGCATCAATGGAGGGTTAGCACAATGCCGCGATGGATATCCAAAGCGTTGCTACGTGCTCAAGGGTACTACGCAGGTAACCGATGGATTTGGGTATCAAAATCCCCTGCTAAACCGTCTCTATCAGCTGAAGGCCAGAGTGCATCAAAAGCAATGAAGCATAGGAGAAAATCTAAGAGAAACTCTAGGTCTCGAGGCAAGAAACCAGACATGATTGTTCAAAAGAAAGAGCCTCGGCCTAGAATGCTAAATAGACAGATGTCATATGTAGCCATTGAGCACGCACAAAAATCATTAGTGCCCAAAGAGCCTTTGATTTCCCAAGGGGAGCACAAGCATCATAGGCACAACATTGCTCATGGCAAGGTTAAATGCTCAACAAAACGAATGGCACAATCGTCTAATAGCCTTGAGCAAATCATTTAGCTAGTGCCAAGTCCACCTAAGAGTCCTAGATCTCCTACACCCTCTTTTCCCAAACGGACACAGGAAGCACAACAACAGTCGTCAAGGGCGGCTGCTCAATCCCAATCTCCATCTCCATCTCCATCTAAGCTTCCAAATGTCCAAGAGGTGGGACATGACACCATCTGTAGCTCTCAGCCCAAGGATATGCCTATGCAACCTAAGGTGACTAGATCAACTCATGCTCGATCTACACAGGTGAATGTTCAAATGGAAACAAAAGACACGACCACTTCCGATTGCCCTAGGGACTTGACACCGCAATCCACCAAGAGTAGCCAGCCCACTGGATTAGCCGCTACTACTTCCAATCAGGGATCACAGCAGTCACAGCCCTTGGCCGTGGCAATGCCCCTTGCGGAACGTGTCCTTAGCAGTTCACCTGGGGAGGAGGTGTCGCAACCAATGTCCTTGACAACTCCAACACTTTCAAAGCACCTAAAGCCTAGGCTTGACGAGAAATCTCTCAAAGTTGTGGCCAAGGAGATGATGCATCATCTGACCAATCAACCTAGCAAGGCTGTCCAACAGGTTGGAGCTACGTCCCATGAGGACATACTAGAGAAGGGGAAAGCTGAGACCCAACCAAGCACATCAACGGCTGACCTAGTTCAGGGTCTTGAGTCATTAAGTTATGCACCTTCACTAACCAAGAAAAAGAGGAGAAAGCAGCGCAAACAACAACAGCTATACAGATGGTGATGGACCCCAAGAGCATTGAGACCAAGAGCGCTAGAGAGCTAGGGAATAAAGCATCAAGTCCATCCACCAATGAACCCATTGATGTCTCTCCTAATAGCGGTGTAACCTCAGACACATCCATGTGCTCTGAAAAATCAAAGCAGCCATTACCATCAATGGCTGCTTGCAACACTCTATCCACTGACAATAGAACTCGCATTGACAAATCAAGAGTGGATACAACATTGTCACGACGGGGTGACGAATTCACACCAGTCACACCCAAGGCGAACCATGATGCAATAACGAAGCCTCAAAAGAAACATGGAAACCTCAAGAGCATGAGCAATCCTAGCATTGACCAATCTTGCTCATATAGGCATGAACCCCCAGCTATACTAAATCCGAGGCAAACTCCTAGAACCTTGCATGAAATGGCAACCAAGCAAGCCCTCATTGAACATAGAAGTGTCACAGAATGCTTAACTGAGTTGGATGCTAAGCTCAAGGTGTTCGCACGCGTTTATGTCCTAGCAGACATGTGCGTAATCCCTAAAGAGCAGCTTGGAGATTACTTGCCCTTCCCTTTATCCTGGGAAGAGCAAGAACATCTTGACGAGCACTATAACAAGCTCTTACATGAACGCATGCGACTCATCTCTGACGAGGAGGCTGACGAACTACACCTAACTGTGACATTTAATGAAATGCTCTACCAACCGAATCTCATATACATTGAGCAACTAAAGCTATTGCCAGCAGGCTGGAGTCAATTTGAACAGCGTTGGTGTGAAAACCTTGTTGCGATGGCCGAACTAGGAGCTCAGATCATGACAGTATCTGAGGAGCGATTGGCCAAATGGTGGTCTCAAAGAGACCCAACCTATGTGGCACCAACTTCCCTTCGAGTGTTGACTGCCATTCGGGGTACGGACTTGGCTGAACCTAGCCAAGAAAACTCTTTGTTTGATAAGGTTCTCACTGAAGAGGAGTTACATGTTGCCAATAGACTCGGACAAGGGTCCATGCTGCTCGATGTGGCAAAATATCTATCCGTACTAAGTAAGCTGCCACGAGTGCTGGATGCGTGTGCCACGCTCCAGTATAACCTCGAGTTCTACAGTTGGTTCTTATCCTCATGAAGTGACATGGATTCATAAATATGTATATAAATAAACATTGATTTTTGTGTCACCATGTATAAACAATATCAACACACACAAGCAATGATAGTCAAGCGCAAGGAGAAGAGTTGGGTCTGAGAGGCTAAGCTCCTCAAGTCCTCCTCTCATCACGCATTTAAAAGCCGTGTGACCATCCCCACCTCCAAGTGAAGGGCATGCAACCCACATTACCACCATAGGAAGCCTTGACCAACAACTATGATGGTGTAGACAGGGTGCAGCCCCTTTTCTATTCCTTCCAAGGTTGAGCCCTGCCTAAATTCATAACCACCAATCGACGTAACTCGGCATGAGCCAAGATCTGCTAATGGTAGGAGGCTAAATATACATCACGAGGGCCATCCCTCTACAACAAGCACTGCATGCCCCACCCCTCCCCTTCTCGTCATATGCGCTTGATAACCTGCACTATAATCCCTTACATATGAATGGTCTTATTATGTAACAAATCCTAATCCTTGATTCGCATCTTACAGCCCCCCCGCGAGGAAAACATGGAGAACCAAGGGCAGCTAGATTGCAAGGACGCTCTCCGCAGCCGACGGGAACATGCAGCACACGCCCCTCCGTCGGTGCGCTACGTGCCCACTCTTAAAAGGTACTCCAAGAAACGCGGCACCAAGCGACACCACCTCGGATGAAGGCTGAAGAATCAGTGGGCCAGGGGAGCGGACGCTCAAGGAGGCGCACACAATGTGGCAACACCAATGGCACAAACCCCTAATGTACGCTCGGGCACCAGATGCTCAAGGGCAGAAAGGGCAGCTCGAGACAAGGAAGAATTCAATGAACTATTTAAAGGCATTTTGGAAACGGTGGCGGCCCGGGACTACACCATTCATGTCCCCGCCGACATGTTCCCTGCCCAACCCCATGGGAGCCCCGCACTAGCAGAGCCCCAGTCACCCGACCACCCAGACTCGCCCTACCTTGTACAAATGGAGTAGCCCCATGTTGAATAAAGACTTATCAAATGCCACCTGGCCAGGACTTTTTGCCTTTAAATGGTTCAGTGTTGACATGTTCCCGAATTGTACGAACTTTTCATATCTGCGTTTAATATATTTCACATCTTTAGCAAAGAAAAAGCTAATCAAGCGTAGGTGATAAATATCTAAGTCAACACCATATAATTCAGATAAGTGATGTATCCTTGCATTGCACTGGTTTATTATAGTTGCGGCATATACCATGCATGTACTCTCATGAAGTGACAAGTGGATATAGGATGATACAGGTCTTTGTGCGAAAGTATTCAATGCCCGATCACCGCAAGACCATCAACCTCACAAAGAGCCGCAACAAAGCCACGCTGCCGAAAGCAAAAAACACCCTTGCCGACCGCCCATATCGCATAGCCCAAAGCATATTCATAAGCTATGCTCTCTTTTTGGGTCAAGCTCTATAGTTGGCTCACGGCGGTCGTTACCTCAATTGTACCAACATCGCGTGTGTTGCAAGGAGGTTTGCAATATCTCAAGTGTATCCCCATCTCAACAACTGCTTCTCTAACAACGAGGCTAGGGCACAATCATCACTGTAATATCCATTTCTTAAGCCTTCGAAGCTTGACATTTTCCAACCCACTGAAAGGCTGATAGCCTCAACATATTGCAATGGTTGTACTCATATAAGTTTTTTTTTTTTTATAAGAGAAGAGAAAGAAAGAAAGAAAGCAAGAAAAAAGCACAAGAAAAAGAAACAAAAAAGAAAACCAAAAAAAAGAAAAAGAAAAAACAAAGAAAAGAAAGGAACGAAAAGAAGCATCCGCAATCACAGCACAACACCTAGGGGTTCTCAAATTAGGTGCGTCCAGTGACCTTGATCGACTGGCTCTGTCCCTAGTCCCCTAGCCCTTTAGCATCACCCACAATTGTTTAGGGCACATCAAGGGCAGGACATACCTAGGGAGCTTGTCTCGCCTATGGTAAGACCTGTCACCCTGACCCACTTGCACAATTCTCTCTTGCACTCTGCCTTAATACCATTGCAATCAATTGTGGTAAGCACCGCACGATTGGCCACGAAATGTACACCGTCCTCATCAAGCAAGTCCAATAGCTTCCAGCTACCGAAAGTGCGGTGTCCCTGTATTTAATTATGCTACGTTGTGTAGTCACAATGCAAAGGATGTTTCATATACCTTCATGTGTACTTCTTCTCAACATGGACAACTTTGCTTCATCAACACATTGTTACGAGAAACTAGCCCGCGGTCTTCTAATTACGTAATATCTAAGTATGCACGAGCACTCACATAATATCTACATTGAATTATATACACAGTTTGGGTCCTCAAGTGCAGGACAATACTCTCAGCTTGCTTAGAGTTCGACCTGTCTCCCAAACTAATCAAAATATGTCTTGTGCATGATAAAAAGACTAGCCCTATCCCTTAGGGAGAGACCACATGAGAGGTTTTCAATTGCAGGTATTGAAGACTCCAACGAAGGTATAGTTCGCTCTTCATCAATACTCAACTCTGAATTCCTATCCTTATCACCCTATAAGTCTGTCAAGAATCAGCATGTACAGAATCCCCAACAAACCGCCACTTGTACTCCATCAGTGCAACCCCCCAAAGAACAGCCCTACCACCAACTCCCATTGCCCTACCACCTACCACTCAACCCACCAATGTGCCCCCAATCACCTTCCTCCCCACCACTACCAACACTCCGCCATGGCAACCACAGACGTCCTTGCCACCCACGTCTTCGGTGCATGCTAAATGCTTGCTACCTACGACGGTCAGTGCCATGGGACTGGCACTCGTCTAGGAGGGGGGTAATGTTAACCCTCAAACAAACGAAGGTGGAAAATCCGGAAAAGCTAAAGCAGAAGACAAAGACAAAGGCCAAGGCAAAGAGAAATGGAAGACAAAGACGCACAAGGAGAAGAGTCCTAAATAAGGGAGAAAAGTGCACAAGAAAAAGCGAAGTCAAAACTTTTGTAAAAGAGCGCAAGCGCATCATGGTTTAATTCAAAGAGCGCCAGGCTCTCACCCATACAATTTGTAAATGTAGACGGGCGGTGGAAAGGAAGCTAGGAAGATAGAAGGACAATGGGAAAAAGGGGCCTAGGCTACGACCGGCCATGTAAAAAAAGAGGCCTAGGCTACGGCTGGCTATGTAAAAAAAGGGAAAAGGGGATGATCGCCCAAAAGGGATTTAGGGTTTTGTATATAAAGTTAAAAGTGAATGAGAAGCTCATTCTTGTGTGTGGCCAAAAGTAGTTCTCCTCTTCTTCTTGTTCTTTCTTGCTTGAGCTTGTGCTTGAGAGAGGAAGTGTGAGAGTGTGAGGGTGAGGGACCGAGGAGGAGAAGCTCTCCATCTTCTCCTCTCTTCTTCTCTTCTCTTCTCTTCTCTTCTCTTGCTCGCGGCAATGGAGCTTGGAGCGTGGAGCTTGGGGATGGAGCTTGCTTGAAGCTTGCACTTGGATCGTGGAGCTACCGGAGTACACGAGAGAGGAGGTAACTCAATTGGCATGGAGGTAAGCTCACTACACCTGTAGATATGGATGGTGCGTCGGCTATATGAGAGGTAGCCATTAGTGCTCGGCTTGGAATGCTTGAACAATAAGCGGTCCGTGGGTCTTGGCGGTTGAGCGAAAGCTCCCACATCAACTAATGTTTATTTCTAAGTGAATAGATTGAAAAAGGTAGTCTCTATCATATGGGATTCCCTAGAATGGATGAACTTTTTTGTAAAAAATGAATGCATTCTTCTCAAACATTTGATGTATTCAAAGAGAGAGCGTGATGGAATATATGAATAGTGACATGAACATTTGTAATTTTGTAGCTTAGATGCTAACTCATATATATACATGGTAGAGATAAATCTAAACAACTTATATGTCATGTATGCATGTCATTTCACTTTAGTGCACTAACTTAATAACTAGAAAACCATCATATTACCTTCTCGCAAAGTCCATTTATCTAGATATGAATATAAAAAATAAAAACTAAATCCATTGCCAACTTTAAGAATTTCAAAATATAATTTTGATAAAGATTTATGGGTGTCTCTTTATTGTGCGTGCGTGTGTACGTACGTGCGTGCATGCATGTGTGTGTGTGTGTGTGTGTGTGTGTGTGTGTGTGTGTGTGTGTGTGTGTGTGTGTGTGTGATCTTAGGGTTCCATCTTCATGGGATGGCATTGCTTATAAGAATCTCTGGTCTTGGAAGTGATCTGGTTAAAAGAAAAATGAAATTTTAAAAAGGGATAACCTAGTTACCCTCACTATGTATCTTTTTATATTTAGCCATATGATTTCACCTCCTATAAACATTTACAATTCTTAACTTAACCATGATGCCATTTGAAATAATGATAACACTATATGTTGTGTAACATTGTCCATTGCTTCAAAAATTTTAAAATATAATTCTGATAAACATTTATGATTGTCTTTTCAGAATGAGACAATCAACTATATTATTTGAGAAGAGGATCACTACAAGGATTTAAGCTTATAGCGACGGCGATTAGCAACGGCGGGTAGCGGCGTCGCTATTTGCGACACAAATAGCGACGCTCCACAGGGAAAAAAACAGGCCAAAACCGAGCGCGGCTTTATTTCGCGTTTTCACATTTTGAGAGCGAGAGCAAAGAGAGAGCAACCGTCGTGAGAGACGGAGAGGAAGAAGACTTGCTGCCGCCGCCGTTGTTCACGAAGGAGAGGAGGAACCTTCATCGGAAAGAGGAGCCGCCCCATAGTCGCCATATCTCATCGGTGAGTCTCCCACTCTCTTTCTTTTGCTTGTTTAAGATT